>NW_020884892.1:4256677-4503330 GCF_003945725.1 Corapipo altera
TTTCCTTTCCTTTCCTTTCCTTTCCTTTCCTTTCCTTTCCTTTCCTTCTCTCCCCCACAGCTCACCTTTTCTTTTCTACTGTCATATCTCCCACCTCCCCAGATTTTGCGAGTGCCCACCTTCCCACATGCACCGCACTCAGCTCTCCCTGCCCACCTCACATTAAGCCCAAGTGTGTTTGCAGAAGTCTCTCCTGCAGTTTCCAAACTCACCTGCAAAATGCTGCTTGCTGCTAGAATCCAGGGCAAAAGCCACCTCATCCCTGGAAGCCGGGATTAAATACATTTGATTGAACCCAGATTTAGAGCCGTTTTGAACAAAAACACCACTTTGGGGAATGCAGAGCAATCCTGAACTGGCAACCTAGCCTAGGCACTCTGCCTTTTTCTCTTGGCTCTTTGGGGATTTTATTAAAGACAGATCTGACGTCATGGTGAAGGACAAGCCCTGCATTTTTCCTCTGGAGAAACTTTTCCTGCCTTCACTTCTTCATTTTTGTGTGTGGTGTTGTCCCACCTCCTGCATTTCAGTGCATCGCCGTGAGCCAAAGGGCTCTTAAAGGGAAAGTTGCTGGGGTCCAACACACTGCGATTTTAGCACAGCTCTGAAATGCTCAGAGCTCATCCCTCATGTTGCTCATGGCATTCAGACTCCTGCAACGTACAGCAAGAAATGTTTGATCTGGCTTTACTGATTTTGATTAATGAGCTGACACATATACAAATATGCACAGTTGTGTGATTTATTTGATTTTTAAGAAAGAATGGCTTCATTTGAAGAGCAAAAGGATATTTACCCTGCAAGCACACCCTGTGGGAGCTGGTCTACCAGTTCCCTTGGGACTCCCCTCTTTACAGAGCAACCCTAGATCACCGATCCCCTGCCATGCCACACATCCCTCCCATGATTTTAGTCAAGTGTTTAGGAGTGTGCATCAGCTCCTGGACCCAATCATACTTCTATCCTGTGCCAGCAGTGGGCATAAGAAATGGTACATGGGAGTGCAAATCCCACCCTGAACTCAAACCCCATCCCAAACTCTCTGATCACCTGTATAACTGTTAATGTATACCTGATTTTAGCTGGGGTATCTGTGATATATTTTTCTGCTTTTACTCAGGCACAAGGTACAGTATTTGCTGTCATTCTTCTAAACCTCAATTTGAAAGAATTCAAAGTGTCTTTCATCCTTAAACTGAAATAGAATAGTATAAGGAAAATTAGTGTTTTCAAAGGGAAAATCGTGTTAAACAGCTTTACACGTCTTAAACACCAGAGTTGATTCATGGGCTAAAAGAGTGTCAAGGTAAATTTAAAAGTAGTCAAGCCTTTCTGCTTGATGTGACACAGCTGGGCAGCGATGGCCAAACCAGAACTGAGATTTTTCCTTAACCTCTGTTCAGTTTTGATGACCTCCTGGAACTCAGGTGTGCCAGGTCGTGTTCCCCAGCCTAAGCAGCCACCCAACATAAGAAGGATGTGGATCCATTGAAGCAAGTCCAGAGGAGAGCCACTAAGATGATCAGAGGGATAGAGCATCTCTCCTGTGAGGAAAGGCTGAGAGATTTGGGGTTGTTCCACTTGGAGAAGAGAAGGGTCTGAGAAGACCTTATAGCACCTTTCTGCACCTTAAAGAGGTCTACAAGAGAGCAGGAGAGGAACCTTTGACAAGAGCATGTAGTGACAGGACAAGGGGGAATGGCTTTAAACTAAAAGAGGGTGGGTTTAGATTAGATATTATGAAGAAATTCTTTCCTGAGGGAGTGGTAAAAGACTAGAACAAGTTGCCCAGAGAAGTTGTGGATGCCCCATCCCTGGAAGTGTTCAAGGCCAGGTTGGAGGGGTTTTGAGCAATCTGGTCTAGTGGAAGCTGTCCCTGTCCATGGGAAGGGGGTTGGAACTAGATGACTTTAAGGTTTCTTCCAACACAAACCATTCTATGATTCTAAACCAGCCCTCCTGGGGGCCTGGTGCTGTGGTGGGGTTTGCTCCCCAGGCTCGGCACAACTGAATGCTCAAGGCTGTGGTTGACAGTGAGTGGGATGGGGAGAGCAAGGAATCTGTACTCCAGTACCACCTGTTCTCACTCACAACAACTGCAATCCCTTTGTTCTGTGTGATGTGACATGGGCAGTTTAATGTTTTACACTATCTGGATCAGGGAACTCTAAAAGAACACATTATTTGTGTGACAGTCTGGATACCCAGTTGCCCTGGGAGAAGATTCAACCAGAATTGGCTGTAAACTAAAGGAAGTTCCACATCCTGTCATCCTCCTCCATCACCTTCTCCCCTACCATAGCCCCTTCCCAGGACTCAAAATCCTAAAGACCAGGCTGGGGACTGTGTTTTCTGTCAGGTTCCTCCAGGCTGTTTCTGTTCTTCCTCTTTTACATCCTTCCCTCCTTTTCCTCAATTCCTCCTCTATTCATTCATTCCACCTCTTTCTATTTCAATATTTTTCTCTCACCTTGCTGTCACCAGCACACATCCTTCCTTGCACACTGTCAACATTCAGTCACGGGGATTCTCTTTCTCTGCTGAGGAACTTAAAACAAACCCTGCTATCTTTGTGACACCCAGCTGGTGTTCATCTGCATGTGGATACCACTGAGTGCCTGACTTTGGGGTCCAAATCCCTGAATAATTTGTGAAGCAACTGAGGTCACTTGGTCTGTTCAGCCTGGAGAACAGGAGACTGAGGGGAGATCTCATTTCAGTCTACAACTTCCTTGTAAGGGAAAGAGGAGGGGCAGGCACTGATCTCTTCTCTGTGGTGACCAGTGACAGAACCTGAGGGAATGGCATGAAGTTGCCAGGGGAGGTTTAGGTTGGATATTAGAAAAAGGTTCTTCACCCACAGGGTGGTTGGGCACTGGAACAGGCTCCCCAGAGAAGTGATCACAGCACCAAGGTTGACAGAACTCCAGAAGGATTTGACAGCAGTCTTAGGCACATGGTGTGACTCTTGGGAATGGTCTTGTATAGGGCTGGATGATCCTGGTGAGTCCCTTCGACTCAGTATATTCTGTGATTCCATGAAGTGAAAGGTGAAGCTAGATGGATTAGTCGAGGGTAATAGGCTCAGAGGTAGAGTTGGCAGCTAATACCTTATACAAATTGTGATTAATGGTTCAGAGACAAAGGAACCATGATAGTAGGACTAGCAAAAGTAGTTTTGCAAATGGAGGAGGAACAAGAGTTCAAAACTCCTGGGTTATCAGACTCCAGCATCAAGGGAAAGAACACTTTAAGAATGACATCAGAAATGGCACTGTGTGGATTTGGATTTTTTTCCTCAGAAAAACATTTGGTTATCTCACTCTTCTTTGACTGTTTCCACTGCATATTTCACTGCCCTCATTGAATTCCTTAGCATATGCTGTGGTTAAGTGTGTCAGCAAAGATGGAGACTTTGAGAGTGGACATCTGGCTGTTTGAAGTTCCACAGCCCATCTCACATTGTTTGTGAGAGTTTGTCTTATGACACTCATAAACCAGACACTCTATCTTAGTTTGGGTGAGACAGGGATCAAGGAGTGGGCCTGCAGCTCCAGGGCAGGGGTGCCTGCCTGAGACATCCAGCTGCCTCAGCAAATCTTTCTGATAGTGATTCCTGTGTGGATATGGCACATCAGTGCACTTAGAGCTGTGACTGGGTGTAGGATTATTTCATTAAATCTCAAATGACAGGGACATTTTGGCCCTTGTTGAACTCAGTGATGGCAGCAGCCTACACCTTGGCTTCCGTGAGCTCTTGGATTCCTCTATGGATGACAGTGGTGAAAGAGATCATTGCAACCCTGCATCTGGTTTGATCCTGGGGAGTCTTGTACTGACCCCAATAAACAGAGGTTCTAAATACACTTCTCTGTCTAGTTCAAAGACTTCAATTTCAAATCTTCTAACAATGGAAAATCCACTTCATGTTTGATGAGTTCAGTTACATTCGCTATTAAAAGTTTGTGCCGCATTTTCAGTCTGAGTATACTGGTTTCATCTTTCTGCCAATGTCTGCTTGGCTGATGAGAGTTTGGCACCTTCTTCCGACTCATAAACATGCAAGGGTTCCATAAATCACTGCTGACTCTTCTCTTCAATAAAACAAGGAAGCCATATTGCTTTTGGTTCTCTGTGTCTAATTGGTTTTCCGGACCTTGAATGTTATAGTTCTATGATTTTTCTCTGCACCTTTCACTTTCCATGGACATTATATCTGTGAATGCCACTAGCCATCACTCTGCAACCACGTCATCCACAGTGAACTGGAAACAGGTAGCACACTCCTGTTAAGACCTCAGATTATGTTAGGCTAATGTTTTAATATCACTCCTTCCTCAATACCTGCCTTATGCCTCTCGGCCTCGTAAACAGGTTTCTCAATTTGACTCCATTTTACAGTCTTAGAATAAATAAACTGGGAAATAGGTTGATTTATTTTATCCCGTTTAATGTGTCTGGCACTTTTACTGAGGACTGTAGCCAGCCAAAGAATACAGGGACTACTAAGAATAGAAAGGGAGCTCAGGTAGGATGGGTGCAGTTCTCTCTTGCGAAAGTGTGGCAGAAATAGCTCCTTGCCTGTAGTGGATTTCCCTTGTAATAAGTGAGATTAGACAGAGTCTGGTCTCTGTCTGCCTAAAAGTACAGGGGGAAAACAAAAAAAGAGCACCTTGGAATTTCCTGACTCATAAAAGGTAAAGGCTGAGTCATGAGTCTGGCTTTTAAACAAGCCAAACAAGTAGCTGTGTTAGTTTCCTATCAGGTTGCATTTTCTTCTGCTTTTCTCCATGACAGAGTGATGGAGAAGATGCTTTCAATCAGTATGAAAGCTGGGATTCTGGAAGCACATACTGGAATGGAAAGGGAGGTGGGGAAGTCAAACTGCCCCACCTGAAAAATACTGACTACTGAAAAGTAGTCAAATCTATTATTGTTGTTGTTATTACTACTTAGGTGATGCAAAGGAGAGTTACATCAGCCTGACCCTTCGAAATATCAAAGAAGCTTTGGAAACAGGAATATGAAAACATCTGTTTTAGCTGACTCTTGACAACATCAAGCGTCTTAAAATTGAGTCAACCTGTGCTCCAACTGAGCACAGGTAAATATCTAATTTCCACAGAGATGCTGGCCTTTGCAGATGAGACTTGACACTGGAGTGTAAGAAGCTGTAATACCACAGGAGAACTCACTCTGTTGCTGTCTAAACAGTTTTTCCAAAAGAAAAAATGGATGGGAATAACAATGTGGACAGAGAGCCAAACACTCCTTTGCTCCTCTTTAGCCTCATATCCCTGGCACAGTGATGCAGAAGGTACCAGCAAGGAGCTAATGTGGCAACACTGAATTCCCTCAGTCCCTTTAAAAATGCCAGATGAAGGGATTTACCTTGGAATGTTATTCAGCCCAGGTTTCCATTACTAAGTATGCACCATGCTGTGTGGCTTGCACTCTTCATGCCAGAATTCTTGTGAGGCTGATCACACGCTCAACAGCTAAACAGGAAATCAGCTAGTTCAGGTAAACCAGCCTGACTGTCAGCATCCCAGGACTAAGGAATCATTTCTGCATAGGTCTGGTATAAACTAGATCCACTAATATGGGTGAAGTGGCAGCTGAGTCTTAAAAGTGGAGCATACAATATTTAATTCATTCATGCAGCCGAAACAATTTATTCTCACCATTCAAGTGAGAATATTGCCTTTGGGGAGACATGACTGTGGTTTCATCCCTCATAAATAAACTCAGATTTATTAGGACAGGTCTTCAGGTGGTGTCAATCTGTGTGACTCCTTTGATTTCAGCAGTACTAATCTGACTGACAGCAGCTGAGTAAAAATGTAAGGGTGTCAATGACAGTAGGCAAAAAACAAATCATTAAAATACTATTTTCTGTACTTTCTCATTTAAAATATTGTAGAACTTTATATCAATTTACAAACATGTGTTTTATTAGATTTTCAGTTATTGATGACAGGAACATATTGTATTTTCTTCATTGCCCTCAAGAGCAATGGCCTGACTGCTGTGTTCGTCTATTCTTAAATTCTCATAATTTCCTGATGGACATTTATGTGGCCAGAATACATATTCTGATGATTTTGAACAAGTACCAGGAATTTGTAACAGCAGCAACAGTACTCCAGGGTATCCAGTGTTTTTCCTGGGCAATTGTCTGTCCCAGTACTTGCATTCAAAAACCCACCAATTTCTTAATTAAAGCTTTCAAACAGAACTTAACACAAGAAAAGAAAAGGCCAAAATAATAAAAATAAAAAAACCCCAACCAAACACAAAACCAGCACACAAATAAGATACCAAGCTTTGAGGATAATTAACCAAAATGAACAGGACACAAAGAATGAGGAACCTACCAAAAGTATAAACAACCTCTGATAAATTCTTGCTGTAGAAAAGTAGTCCTCTGGAAATAAAAATTGACCTTATATTTGCTAACCAATGAAAGAATCTGGATAAATGGCACATATTGAGTCTGAGCCTCAGCTGGTTTAAATATGAAGTCCTTGGAGTTGCATTGATTTGTGGCATTTATTGATGCAATGCATTATTCATAAATATTAGTTCAACTATTTGAACAAATGCGGGAAGTGCAGGGTTTGCCTCCTGCAGATATTTTTCTTGATGCCCATGAAAAGAGAGGAGAATATATTGGATAACAAGCTATGAAAGGATGAAAAATCCCAACAAATATTGCACACATTCCTGAAGCAACACCGCCTGCTCCCTCCATAGGTTGGTCCGCTTCATATCATGGTCTCCAGGACAAGTAATTTCATGACATGCTCCAAAAAAACATGTCATCCACTGTGG
The DNA here is from genome assembly GCF_003945725.1 of Corapipo altera. Taxonomy (NCBI): domain Eukaryota; kingdom Metazoa; phylum Chordata; class Aves; order Passeriformes; family Pipridae; genus Corapipo; species Corapipo altera. The sequence goes on from NW_020884892.1 coordinate 4,263,512, forward strand.
ATAATGTCCACACACATTGTGTATGTATAGAATAATTCTATTCTCTGGATCAATGACCACAGACCTGTACAACTATTCATTCATCTGGGCCTTTTTCCTTTTACTAGCACAGCAATATTCTCCAGTCTCTGGGATGGAGTTGGCTATAAAAGGAGGGAAATCTCTGTTCTCCTGGAAATTCTAGTCTAGGTAAGACTGGACTCAAATTTTATCTTTTCAGTCACTCACTGAGGCTTTCCAGCACTCTGTCTGTGAATTTCCAAGATTAGGTTAGATCATACATAGCTTTGGTTGGAAAAAAAAAGAAAACCCAGACCTAAACAAGCCCATGAAATTGCATTAAATGTACAAGAAGTACAATGAGGTCTATAAAACAGAACTATCTCCTGTCTGAGATAGGCTTGTTTTTCTGTTGAAAAGCAGGTCTACCCTTCTAGCCCATGTGTTGTTTTTAAAATATTTTGTTAATAAATGCAGACAAATAATATTTCTTTTCTTATTAAAGAAAATGATAATGAAACCTTATGAGATGTTTACAAAAGCTATGAATAGATCCCCAGGAGATTGAACCTGTTTGAAACATGAAATATTTGAGGACCAAATATTTTTCCTCTATGACCTGAGTATCCAAATTCTGCATTCTAACTCTGGTAACGTTTTATTCAAAGTTTCCTGTGGTATTTGGTTAGTAAACATTTCTCTTTCAACAGAGCTGCTTTCAGTCCATGTTTCCTGGGGAAATGGAGCTTATGCAATCACTTTGTGTGTGTTCATGTCTGTCTGTCCCTGTGCCTTTGCAGTAATTTTTGAGCCTTTTGGGCAAAATCCAGCCAAATTTCAGAAAGATGGGTATCTCACAGATGATCACATTCCTTTGCACTTTGTGAAAGGAGGCTCACAGGAAGATGAGAGAGACCACAGGAGTATCACACCTTTGGGAAAAGTGGGGTGTTTACTCACACACCATTAGAGGCCAGAGAAGCCATGCAGCTGAGACCTCTCAGACAGACAACTGCAGGAAAACAGCTTCAGCTGAAGTTTGCAGTCAGCCATCAGACACAAATCTATGGGGAAAGTGGCTTTATTGATGTAGTGTTCACAAAAATACTGCTACTTTAGGCACACATAGTCCACATGCTCTCCAGTTCTCAAATTTTTACTTTTTTATTGCTTGCAAGCAACTTTGCACTTCCTCTCCTCCCATCCCATGACAATATTTTCCCTTAGTTTAATCTCTGTTATAAAAGCAAAAGGGGTGAAAACAAAGGTACCATTTTCATGCTACCACCTTAGGAAGTAAAATATTAAGTCTGCTCCAAGCACAAATATACAGACACTTTTCCATGGATATAGAGTGGTTCTGCCTCAAGAAGATGAATAAATCGAGGGTCTGATGATACAAGCTCTTTCAGAGATCTCAGCAGAAGGAGGTGTCACCTATGAAGATCATTCAAGATATACATGTTTTTGTTACCATTGATAATTGCATCTGAAACATTTTAAAAAGATGATATTGAAGATAGTAAACTACTTTTCCATGCCCTGGAGGGTGTTCACTACGGTGTCTGCTAGCATTCATTTTTAGTTTTTCAAAATTGGGAACATTCTGATTTTGTTTCCTAATTTCGTTTATAGCACTGTTGTTTGCCAACACAGAAATCCCAATGCAAAGAAAGGAAATGGCACAGGAAGTGATGTATCACACCTCGATTCCCAGAGCAGATCACTGCCCCAGGCTCTGGTCTTTGTGGTCAGTTCCACCGTTTTCCATCCCTGCCGAGTGTGATAGAACTTTCCACCCTCTTCTGTACTGAGGGCACCACACAGAGTAGTCACTCCTTCTTCCTGGGCTTCTCTTTTTCTTCCTCCTGTCAGCCTTTTGGAGCAGATGTCATGATATGGACTTGTATTCAACCTGAGGGAAAAGGAGAAGAACAGGTTCGGACAAGGTACTGACCCTGCATGCTCAGGGAAAAGGTTAGTGCAATTTATGACTTCATGATGATCCAGCAAATGCTTTTCTTCATCAAGTAAAAAAAAATGGTTTCATGGGTTCTGGCAGTACTTCTTGCCCTTTACCATGGCTTTGATCTCACACAAAGTTGTTGAGTCCCTGAGGAACTGCTGGGCTCCACATGTTCAGCCAGGACAGGCTTCACAAAGGAAATTTGGACAAGGAGGACATATTTTGAGATACTATGTGGGATCCACAACACTATGATGCTGCAGCTGTAGTAGTTATTTCAGCTCTAAGCATGGGAAAAATATACAGAGGGTAAATCCTGTATCCCTCATATTGAGCAAAAATTGCTGCCAGCATGGTTTCTGGTTTGTTTTCTTTTTAACAAAGAAAAGTGAAAATTGCAACCTGTAAATCCATCAACCCTGAAGAACATCCAGTTTCACTGAGATTGTTGTACCTATTATTCATAAGTTGGAACTCAATTTGACATTAGTAGCACCATTAGATGCCAAGAATGAAAACCCTTCACCATGTTCCAAAACGTCATTTTCTGCCTTAATGATGTCATGATACCTACTCCTTACTTGACAAAGGAGGAGTTTAGTGACTTAAGGGACCAACTTGACTTGAAGACTTTAGAGGCTAATTCCAGTAAATCAAAGGGTCTTTCTCACTCTGTTCCCACTCCTACATCTATTTTTAATTAACTCTTCCTTTCTACTGTGTTACAAGATGTAGTCTTCACTTTTCCAGAACTGTTGTTTAGGGTCTATTATAACATGGCTTCAGTCCCTGAATAGTGTGTTCAGGCTGCAATACAGTGGGAACTATTTGAGCTGTAGTGAAGCCACCCCCTGATCCTGTAGGTCCTTCAGATCCTCACAGGCTGGTTTCCATTACTCCCACTCACTGACTCCCTGACCTCCATTTGGTGCATCACAACATGACCCACACTTCTCAGATTGTCCTTTGGGGCATCTCACAGAAACACCCCTCAGAACAAATAAAAGTGTTCAGTTTTAAAGGAAGAAACTAGAATTTTGAAAAAAAAAATAATTGGTTGCTTTTGATCATTAAGGTCTATCTTTATTTGTCAGGCTCTTTCTGATGCCTTTTCAAGTTTTATCTGTTCACTTTTTCAGTCGCAAATGCATTTCTTTGGCATGACATCCCTGGTCCCTGGTGACAGCCCTTGAGGGACTGGCTGGCTGTACTTCACAGACCAGGATTCTACACGGAGCGAGGAAGATACGCAGTTTGCTCCCCTGACTGAGACACCACCATGCCCTCAGTGAGTAGAGAGTCTCCTCTATTTTCAGTTGCCTCAAGTTGTTGCAGGCCATGGAGGTGAGGGGTTTCTCAGGAAAACCACTCTTTCTTTTCACAGTGGGGACTGTTGTCTTCATCTTCTGTCACCTCCCAGAGGCACCTCAAGGAGAAAAATCTCTGACCCATTTGAGGCTTAAGGTGGCTGCTGAGAATACAAGTAAGGTGGCCAGGTTAGGAGAGCTTCCATGTTTCTTGAAATGTGCCTTGGACAAGTGTCCACATAGGTGATGGAGAGGGATGGCTTCCCTCATGGTACCAGTGATGGAGTACAGCTCCTGGCAAAGGACTTCCTCAGGTGGGAGCCATCACAACGTCTCTCCTGCCTGAGGACCCCAGGCTGTTTTTGGAGCAGGGAAGGATACAGGCTGAGAGTAAGGCCAAGGCCCTGAGCTTCTGGTGAGCAGACTCTGGAGCTCAAGAAGAAAAATGTGAGGGGGAGGGAGTTAAGGGAGTACATCTGAGGCACAATCAGAGGACTGGAAGAAACTAAAGGGTTCCTCTCATGTCTCTCTTGCCCCAAGGCACAAACTGCATTAACTAAACTCTTCCTGACAGATGCTTGTCTAACGTTGTCTCCAGGGAGCAAGGCTGACTCCCTCTAACTATCCTGCAGTAAACTGTTCCAGGCCTTCCCTCTCCTCAGAGAGTTAAGCCTAATCTCTACCTTAAATCTCTCCTACTTCAGTGTAGGTCCCCTGTTCTTTGGGCACACTGGAAAAAAGTCCTCTCTATGCTCTTCATTGCAGTGTTCAATGAGTTTAAAGACAACATACATGTTTCCACTGCAGTCTCTTCTTTCCCAGTTGTCCCACTGTTTGCTCAGACATCATAATTTCTTGGTCTCCCTGTATTCTTTGAGATGCCCCAAACCAGGGCTGGCACTTGAACTAGAAAGAGACCCCCTCTTTATACTTCCTAGAGTTCACTTCCCAGACCTAGATAATGTCTGTAGGAAGCCACGAATTCCCACTACCCTGGTTGCTCCCACTGAAGGAAATGACTGTCGAGCATCACCTGAATGGCCACAACCCTGTTGTTGGCATCTGGTCACCATTGCAGCAGAAGAGGGAGGATGTCTGCAACATCACTTAAATCTGCTGGGATAAAATGGTTGACAAAAGCAACAAGTTCTCAACAGCAGCAGCAGCCACCCTCAGATATGCAGGACCAATAGCCTGCAGGGCTTTGCTTCTCTCCCTCTCTGTTATTTACCCTGTATTAGTTTTTCTATGACAAATGCACACCAAGCCTTTACTGAATCCTTGGAGAAAATAAATCAGTGCTGTTGATACAATTGAGAAGCCTGAGCCAACCCCATGCCTGCTGTGCTCCTAAACTCTTTTATGAACTAATTATTTCATAGGATCTTTTGGTGATTCTTTTTTTTTTTCAAACCTTGACTTGAACCATCAGCAGATGTAGCTCCTATGTGCTGCTACTTAAGACAGAAAGATTTTGAAAGACCTCAGGTTACAATCCAAAGTCCCACTCCAGCTTTCCCTCTGGGACAAGAGAGCAGCACAGACAACTCCCAACTCCTACCAGATAGTCATCCACATTACATGATTGAATCTGGGTTAGATTCTCAGCTCAGTTGAGTAAATTTCATGTGGTGTAAGTGGCAAAAGTCCTACTACAGTCAAGGTGAAATCATACCAGAGTAATTTCATCTTCTTCTATAGTAGATATTCTGTCACAAGTCTGGTGTTCTTTTAATCATGATTTGGTTTTAAACAAAACAAGTCATAGTGTTGCTAAGCTTGCTCTGATCTTCAAAGTGTTCCTAAATGGTTTGTTCCATTTTTTTGAGTGTTTTTCTAGAGGTTGACAGTACACTGATTGGTTAATAATTCCCTAGCTCTTTCCTTTCCTCCAGAGCAACAGACCCATATCTGCCTTTTTCTCTCCCTCCTAGATCTCACATATCCTTCAAGACAGTGGCTTGCCAGTTCTGCAATTTGAAACAAAAGAATCTGTCTTTTCAATGAAATCCCTTAGCCCAGCTTTTGGTTGTTGTAGACTGAATTGCTCCTCCCCACTCAGTGGTGTTACCATGTTAGTCATGAGCTCATTGCAGTTTTAGTGAAGGCAGAAAGGTGAAAGGCATTAACCACTTCGACCCTCCAGGCATTATTAGCTTTCCTTCCTCCCTAAGTGAAGGACCAGCTTCTTCCCTCATCTTCCTCCTTCTGCTGAAATATTAATAGAAAGCTCTTTGCTACCTTTCATGTATTTTGTTTTGTGTTTTGGTCTTTATGATTTTGCTCCTACATGCTCCAGCAATTCTTTTATGGGCATCTTTAGTAAACTGACCTAGTTTCCACTTCTTGCCTGTCCTCATAGACCATCTGTCTGATACATGGAATTGCCAGTCAATATCGGTGTAGGCTGTATTTCACCTCCAGTCTGAAGACTCGGGGAAACCAGGATCCTCTACCAACTCATTTTCACCAGGATTGAGGTTGCTAAGAAGAAATATTCTAGGATCATTGCTTCTGTGAGCAAAGAGAAACCTCAATGTTGCACTGCATTGAGAAACAGGTTCCTAACAAACAGTTGTGCCATCAAATGACAGAAGGTATAAGCCCTCTGTATTCAGTTATAGATGTCTCTTTCTTACACTCTCCTTGAAAACTGAGGCATGGAAATTCTGAAGAGAAATAGGATATTAAATGATGTCAGATACACACCACTGTACATTAATCCTCTCCCACGTTTTCTTAAAAGTTTTGCTCTTTTGCTCTAGAAAAAGTCAAAATGGCAACACATCCACACCAACAAGCCAAAAAGCATTTCTTGTGACATCTCCCCAGGGAGCTGCAAGTACTTATTGAGGGATAGCTGTTTCCACTGTACGTTCCTGTGGAGAAGCATGGTGAAGAAAGTGCTGGAGGAAATTATCTGGTGTTTGACTTATTGTCATGAATGATAAAACAGATGTTTCATATGCATGAACTTTTCATGATCTTGATCTGCAGGCAGGCTGGATAATGAAATATTATTACAGTATGGAACAAGGAGTTGTAGTGGGCACATAAATCCCAAATCTAGCTACTGATGATATAGTTTTTTCCACAGCTTATCCCTTAAACCACACATGTACTGGTTCTTACATATCCAGCAGCATTTCAGTACCCATTTCTAGCTGGAAGTGTGACATTTGGCAAATTATGTGGAAAACTCCATAAAATATATATTTCTGTTTCCTCAACTAATGCTAAGCCCAGTGCCCTTCAGTGTGCTCAGGGTCTCTGGAAGGTTCTTGGAAATGATTGTTTCTGTTTCCTTGTCCCAGGTGAGAAAGTCTATTCTTACGCCTACCATTAGCATTCCCTGGGCTTTGCAGGAGAAAATGCATCAAACCCCTTTGTACTGCCCAGGGACACAAAGCAGCTATAAAGCAGGCTAAAGCAGTTAAGTGTTCTGCTTCCCCAAAGCAGCATAAAGGAGCTGGACTTCCCTGGAGAATCCAGCATTTACAGAGTAGTTTCTGTTGCGTGAAAAGCATAACCCTTAAAACCATAGACATAATGCCCAAAGGGATTTTAGATCACATAGTCCAACTTTTCACACCGAGGTGGGCTCAGGGTTAGAGGTAAGTTGTAGTTGATGATGTTTGCTTACACCATTTTCTGAACTGAAGGTGTTTATGCAATATATGTCTGGAGACTGCTTTGTACCTGCACATGTGGAATGGCTGAGCTCTCAGAAGAGATTTGCACACCAAATCCTCAGTCTACACTTTCTGTTTGCTGTGCAATTTTAATACCTACTGTAGAGTGGCTGACAGGAACCAGCACTGGAGACAGCAGCAGAACTTTCTTCTCCCAGTGGACCCTGGGGCTTGAACCAGGACTTACCACTGTATGAAAGATTGTGACCCTGCATTTGGGATCCAGGCAAAGCCTTCCTCCAGCTGCACTGCTGGCAGAGAGCACTGCCCCATTGACTGCTGCCTCTCCAGTGGGCCTGAGCACATGAAGCAGAGCTGAATATCCTCCACGTGCTGTATGTGTTGGTCTAAGCCTCAGGAAAAGGATCTGCTGCCAATGAAACCGAATATACAAAACCCACCAACATCCCACCTAAATATAACAAAAATAATACCAACGACACAAAAGACACCCCCAAGCTCATTAACCACTCACACCCTACAATAGAGGCTAACACCAGCCCTACCACCGCCTAATAAGGAGAAGGGTTAGAAGCAACTGCTCACCCTCCCAAAATAAAACTAACACTTAAAAAAAGTATGAAATATGTCATAACAATTCTTTCTTGACTTCTATCCAAGACCTTTGGTCTGAAAAACCACTGTTGTATTTTCAATTACAAGAACCTACAACTTTAACAAACACCCCAATTCAATAAAACAACTGAACTCCTCTCTACACCTTTAATATTAATCCCACTAGCCCGCCAATACCCGCACTACCATACCTCCTCCAACCAATACATTTTTCTTATCCATCAAAACTACTTCTCCAAGCACCAAAAATCTACCAACCAAACAAACCCTAAATCAACATCAACTACCACTACAACTAAAACAAAACTCCAATAACAACCACAGTCCTTGTAGCTTACAATAAAGCATGACACTGAAGATGTTAAGACGGCTATCACACATACCCAAGGACAAAAAAAGACTTAATCCTAACCTTACAGTTACTTCTTGCCAAACATATACATGCAAGTATCTGCATTCCAGTGAAAATGCCCTCAATACCTTAAAAAGACAGCAGGAGCAGGCATCAGGCTCACCACCCTAATTGTAGCCCAAAACGCCTTGCCTAGCCACACCCCCACGGGTACTCAGCAGTAATTAACATTAAGCAATAAGTGTAAACTTGACTTAGGTTAAGCAACTCACCAGGGTTGGTAAATCTTGTGCCAGCCACAGATTATATGACTACCATATTCTCCCTGTGAAAAGAGAAAAAAATGGACTTTTGGTATAAATTACTCTGATCTTGAGTAATTCCTTGCAGCACTTCCTTGCATTCACACTACTAATCATGAGGTTAGGGAAATACTGCTTGAAAGATGTGGTAATGACTTGGAGTCCAGAACAATTAGGAAAAAATTGCGTTGTTTTAGGAAATATTATCCTATAAATATAACATATCTGCATAGTCTCTGTCTTAGCATATATAGACCACAGAGAGGAAATTATATTACATCATCACAATGTCATGTGCAGTTGGCATGAATTCTGGGAGCTGTTCCTAAGCTCCATGATTAAATAACAGCAAAAAGGGGAAAGAAACAAGTGACTGGTAGAGCTGCAACAAGGTAGAATGTTCAATTTTTTAAAATAATTTTTCATCTGAGACTGTTGTACAATGATAGAAATGTAAACCCATCTTCCCCCAACTTGGCCAAAGTTTCTATGGGTTTAAATCCTTCAAGTACAATTTATATATGTGTTGAAGTCATTTGCTTGGCTTTATCCTGAAAAAACAGAGTCATCTAGTTTCCTTTTGCCATATGCAATAAAATTAATTGCAACATAGGCCAGAGCAATGTATTCAGTTTGGCCCTACATGCTGCTCATATCAAAATCCTCAGCAATAGGGAAGATCTGTAGGACCAACAGAAGTGACTCATCACACCTGCTGTTGTAGGAGGCAAACCTGAGCTGGCTGGCTGGTCTGCCATCACAGCCAGTTGAGTCAGTGGAGTTTATGGTTTAGTTTATCAACCCACCCACAGGTGTGTTCTTGAGAAGTTGAACCATCCCCTCAGCCCCACAGACACTGTTGGTTTGTTCTCCATTGAATCACAGAGACACAGAGTCATAGAATGGTTTGGGTTGGAAGAGACCCCAAAGATCATCTGGTTCCAAACCTTCTACTGTGAGCAGGGACACCTTCCACTAGACCAGGTTGTTCAAAGTTTGACTATAAAGAGAAACTGGGTTGGTTTGGTCATAAACAGAAGCCTTATGGAGATGTGTACTATGTGATATCAAGCCTAATTGCTGACTTCTGTGGGGATTTGTAGAATTCAGCCTTCCATGAAACTGCACGGCTTTGGAGTTTGGGTTTGTTTGGTTTTTTTTCCATGAGGAAATTTGCTATGTGGTGGAAATAACTCACTGATGGATATGAAATGCATACATGGGAATCTGAGGCATGCTTGATTGCTACCAATAAATTAAGAGAAAGAGGTCAAAAAGAATAGAAAAAATTTGGGAAGCTCTCTCTATATATCTTGCTTCATAATCCTTTGTTAAAAAAGAAAATATGTCTACACATATTAAGGCAGTGGCCTCTAAAATCTCTGTACAGTAATATGTAGATTTACCTTGTGCACTACCAGCAGCTCAGAGTAGGGCCATTTTTTCAGGATTTAAGACTACTTTTCTCTCATCCTGTGAATTGCAAGTCACAGAGTATTGCCCAGTTGCCTGCAATCAGATCATGGTAAAGGATTATCTTGAAAAGCATCCAACCACGGCTGGAAACAGCAGGAGTCTGAGCTGCCACCACTCCTCTTGCTCTCTTGCTTCACTGATCTAATCAATCTCCCTTTGGAGAGACTGGTAGACCTTACCTCTGCCTTAAGCTTGTCTCATTTTAACTGTTAGCTGTTGTCTTCTGTGCAACTTCTGTTACCTTGTGTTTTCTCCATGCCTCATTCTTCCTACCTAGTAATTTACAGAAGGCAGATTTTCTAATAACTTATTTTATTTCATTGTGAGATATTTTCTTTCAGCCCTATAGTTGTTGGGTTTTTTTCTGTGGCTTTCCTCTGCTTCCTGTACAATTTTTCATCAAGCCTTTAAAAACAGGGTTATCAGACCAAGATGCAGTACTCTGGTACACACCGCTGCCACAAAACCAGGTGGAAATCACATCCCTTCTCTTACTCACTTTCCTCCCTTGTGTATGTCTGATGATCACATCAGTGATGTCATTTTCCCCACCATCATTCTTAAGATAAAAATTCATCTATGCACCCAATATCATCTCTAGGTCTACCACCTTTATTCATTTGCATTTACTTTGAATGGACCCAATTTACAAAATGTTTCATCATCTTTTTTTATTATCTAGTCACAGGAAAAATTTAGGAGTCTGACAATCTTTATGTCATTGGGAAGCTTTAGTTTCAACCCCAAAGATGCTGATAAAAACTTAATTTTGGAACAATCTCTGTGAAATCCACTAGGAGATCTATTGCTTGGTAGAATCTACTCACTAAAAAAAATAAATAAATGGATAGCTGTCAGATAAGAGGCTCTTATATCCATTAATATTTGTGCTTCAGTGTTGTACAGAGCATACTTTTTCTTATTTTATTTAGAATACTATGTGGTACTAAAAGCCTAAAATATCTAGAGTATGTTCAAGCTATGCAGTCTCCTTAGTAAGTTTACTGCCATATAGAAAGCATCAGTTTTGTCAGATAAGAGCTATTTTCATATTAACATGTCATTAATGGTCATTAATTGTAGTCCTAGCCTTGAGCCTTATAGTTGATTTATGAATATGTCTCTTTTTCATACAAACAGCTGGTTGGCTTCGAGCCTATCTTTGCATTGTCTTGTTTGTCCTCAGCAAATATTGGCAGAGAATTAACATTTTTCCAGTCGTCTGTAATTTCCCCAGTATTGTGAGATTAAAAGGAAACATCAGGGAACCAGAAACCACATCAGCTTCACTTTAAGATGCCGTAGTCAAAGTTATCCAGACCTGCTGTTGTTTCGTGTTCTCTGACGAGAAAGCAGTTTGTCAACCTCATGCGATCTCAGTGTATCATCCTGCTTGCTCCCCAGTACGGACTAGAAGCATGCCACCTTCATTGTTACTGGCATTTAATTTGTTCCTGACACACTTAAAACCTCCCTCTTTCATCCTGTCTTTGGCCCTTTTAACTCTGGTTAATGTCTGATGTCTTCAACTTCCCTTATCAACCACCTAGAGAAAAATCACGTAATATGTTTCCCACCTTCTCATTTGTTATATTATCTTCTTTTTAAATTGTTTCCACTCATTGCCTTTACTTGCCAATTGCACTTTTACTAAAACTGGTGTGGGTTTTTTTCTTTTCTTGTGATCTGACACATTCTTTATAAATAAAGTCCGGTTGCTTTTCCTGATGACTTCTTTCTTTTAGTGTATTTTTAGTTGCAAGACCTGAGCTTATAGGCAAACCTCACTGTTTCCATTTCTGCCATGAGCAATGCTGAGCGAGTGATAAAAGAGTTTGAAACTCAGCAGGAGACCCAGAGTACAGCAACATGATAGCTGAGACCATAAAAAAAAAATAACTAAGAAATATAAATCAGTGAATGCAATCTATTGGTGATTTTGTTAAAACATCTACCTGAGAGTATCAGAGCAGTGCACAGGGCATTGGTCTGATCACTGGGAGAATTAAGCCATTGGCTGACCTCTGCCACTGCCTGGCTGTGTGATCACTGCCGACTTTTTCTCAGTGTTTTTCCTTTGTAAATGAACAGATAGCAACAAATAAATTTTACAATAAATAAAGGAATAAATAAATAATATAATAAATATCTAAGTTTAATAAGAGTTTAGTGAAGGTTGCAGATGCAATCATAAATCCAGTGCTCCTAACTGTGTGAAGACCTAACTTGCAATGCAAATGTTCTTTTCTGCACATTTCCCCTTGTTTGTTTGCTTTTTTAATATGCAGTTTCCCAGGAATTAGTTTGTTTGGGTTTTTTTATGGAAGGAAGAAAGCAGCTTTCTTTTCATACACTGCTGTTTATTTGCTTGCTTTTTTAATATGCTGCTCCCATGGATTTCTCTTTTTTTGTGGTAAGTGAAGAATCCAACAAAGTTTTGCATCAGTCTGCACACCAAGCGCCAGTAACACACTCGAGCCACATCTTGTGCAGAGAGAGAGACAGAGCTTGTATGAAGCCCTCGCAGGAAGCCTCTCTCAGCCACAGCCAGCCAGGTGTTCTTGAGCAGCGCTGGGCCGCTAAGTCTGATGTGGCAGGAACAGGTGAGTTTACAGAGAGATCTTGTCTTCCTTTTCCTCCTACTTTTATGTCTCTTGGTTACTGTCAGGGGGTTTTTACTGACATGGGCCCTGCTATCTAAAACATGAATATCTGTGGCCACACATTCGTGTTCCAGAATTGTAACAGGCTCACAGAATTTTTTTGAGAATCACCTGTGACAGAAAAATACTGATTTTTATGACAAAGTGCAGCTTAAACAAATACATCTGGAATTCCACACAACAAAAGGCAAAGGCAAATCTCTAAACCTTAGTCTTCCTTGCACTGAAGTTTCAAAGGCCAGCAGACAGAAAGGCCTTTGTATTTCTCTTTAAGATTAAAATAATGCGGTAACTCTGACAAATGTCTCTATATCTCTCCCTGTGTTATGACAAGGCCAAGTTAAATATTTATATTCCTCAATTCTTACGCTGTGTCACCATTGAGGCTGTTGCTGAGCATTTTGTGACCTACCAGCTGTGAAGGCAATGCAGGAGACACAGGGAGCAGAATAAGCTACTGAAGTCTGTGGAGAATTTCTTTGCAGATGATGGGATTAGTCCTGGCAGGGCACGTTCCTCTCCATAAAACAATCACTGGCTGATCTTTAGAGATTTGAGTGCCACCAGCTGTGATCTTCTGCTCTTGAACACTTTTTAGGAAACTAGAAAATGTGATTTCTGTAGTCATTTAGGTTAATTACAGATTGAACATTTGTATGGGAAACTTAAACCCATGGCAGTATTTCCTGACTCTCCTCAGTGATTTTTGTTCTCAAGATGCTGAAAAACATGTTTTTATTGGGAATTCTATGGAAATGTCAAACAACATGTTATCAAATCAAAGTTCTGTGTTTGTGTCTATATTTTTCTACTGAGGCCATTTTATTAGTGCCACATTTATGATATTGTTTTGATTATTTCAGCTAACAGGATGCAAAATATGAATGGCACCAGCTAAAGTCACATGACCTATTGGTTGACCCCAATCTCTGAGTGATACACTTGTCTGTTTCCACTCTTCCTCAGAAAGGGGGATATATTCCGACTGTCAGATAACAACACCCAAAATTTACTTTCAAGCCTACTCCCTTGATCATTCACTTTGACTAAATATTGATTGTAACTCATGCTTTGTTTTGGAGTGAACTATCTCTTTATGCAACACAAAACCTCTGATGGGGCATAGTTCAGCTTAAGGGCACTTCCCAATACACAGGATCAGTGAGACTACAGTGTACGTGTCTCCAACCCTCATTTAACAATATACATGCAGCCTGAAATGTCTTTGCCCTGCACATGCAGTTTATAAAGTCTTCCCATTTGGCTCTTCTGTGTCTAGTTCTCTAGGCTTAAGATAGAGATTTTACTCTTCTGTTCCTCATAAAATATTCATAGTAAACATTTTTAAAGTTGAAATAACCAAACAATACTTCTCAAGCCAAGTCTATCACACACAAATGACCCACTTGGTTCTTCACTAAGCAGCCACCTCCGGTACTGTAGAATATACCCATATCCATAAATGGTGAAAGAATCCTGGAATCCCCAGCAGCCATCCAAACAACAAAGAAAAATGACTGTTATTATCACAATGTGTAATGGGAATGCTATTTGAGATGCATCATACCCTTTACACACTGCAAGAAGCATCCTCTGGTACTTGAATACCATCATTTCCCTTGGAAAAAGGTCATGGAAATGAAACCCACAAACCTTATGTTCAAATAACGTTGTAGGCCTGGCTGCAATCCATGACAGTAAATGAAAATGCTTAATTAAGGTTTCCATTTTACCCCTAATTCACTCCACATTGTTTAAGTATTACAGCATATGTCTCACGTTGTACTCACAGTGAGATCCCTCAGGGACTGAAGAGCCTTTCCACACCCAGCAGCCTGGGGGAATCTAAAAGGACTTCATTAGCTTTTAACTTATTATTTCTGTGGGTTTCTGAGTGATCTTTAATGTTATTTGAATACTGCAATCTGGGTAACAAACTCTGGCTTTTACAATAACACTCCAACAGTATCACTCCAAGGGCAGCCTAAATATGGTAACATCATTAACAAAGCTATTAAAGATTACTACTTGATTTTTTTTTTCCTTTTACCACTATAGCATTCAAAGATAAAGCATTAAACAAAGGTTTTAGGAGACGAGGCTTTCTCACAAGGTTCCTACATGACTTTGGACAATTAGTTAGTCCAAATTTAACCCAACTGGCTTTGATTTTAGGCTACCTATATGGTGAAAAGATGAGAAAGACAGAAAAATTAAAAAGGACTGGAGGCTTTTAGAGAGAAATTCATCCCACATTAATGAGGATTGTCCAGGTGACTGACTTCTTTGAAAACCGCAGGAACCAGGAACTTTGACCCGCTGTTTCCCTGCTTGAGGAGCTTCAGTCCATCAAGTGAAGTAAACAAAAGACATTTGGGTATATGTCTCCAGGCAGTAGATCTCTAACTGTTAAAAGTCTGCCTCTGTGCAATGGGGAGCATTGAAAAAAAAGATTCCCCAAACAGCAAGAGATGCTGCATCCACAGTAGCTCAGCTGCTCCAATGCAAGTCCTGTCAGCAGGATATGATATGCATATGATCCTTTAACTCACATATAGGGTATGCTTTTCACTGGCCCATGTGCATTACTTCCATAGCTCAGATCAGTTTAAACTGAAGGAGGGCAAAATTAGATTACATATTAGGAAGAAATTCTTCCCTCTGAGAGTGGTGAGGCACTGGAACAAGTCGTCCAGAGAAGCTGTGGATGCCCCATTCCTGGAGGTGTTCACTACCAGACTGGATGGAGTTATGAGCAGCCTGGTCCAGTGGGAGGTGTCCCTGCCCATGGCAAGGAGGTTGGAACAAGATGATCCTTCAGTTCCCTTCCACTTCAAACCATTCTATGATTCTATGACGACCAGCCTGACTCTGGAATGTCTCTGACGAATGGTATATCCCAGTGGAGCACAGAAAATCAGTTGAAAAGAAGATGAAGCTTCACTGTTGCTATTCTTGTCAGTCCCTGTTCATCTGACCTTGTCCAAGATTGCAATTTATAAACTTATACTGCTCACTGTAAATTAGTATTTACCTCACACAAACTTCTTTAGTAACAACCCAAGTTTACAGCAAATTTAATACAATCTAAATGTGAAATGTTTGGCTTTGTAAAGTTGCTTCAGTGCTATGTTAACTTTTATTGACAATTGTATTTATTTTCACAGGGGCAGTGTTTTTCTTTTCCCATATCTTGGAACATGACTAAAACAGAGGCAGAGGATTAACCCTTCTATATCCAGACCACTAACACCCAAAGCACATCCAGCCGAGCTGCAGAGGCATAGACAGATTCCACTCAGGGAAAAAACACTAAAATTCTGAGGCTTCCCAAATTCAGAGTCATCTTTGTACAGAGTACACATTTTGCTAGGAGAAATTTGTGCCCTTAATGAACCTAGTGTAGTAAACTATTATTATAACCAAGTTATCATATCTTGGTTCTGGCAATTTCCTCAGTGAGTGGCTTTTCCTACCGCAGAACTGCTGAGTCCAGAAACTAACTTCAATTTTGAAGGTAATTTCCATTTCGAAGGGGTCTGTAAGCTACGTCTAAGTCATGTGACAACCACACAGCCTATAGTTATGGAGATATGCTTTAAACTGACTAGAATGAAGATCAACAGCTCAGAGCTTTAATGTGGATTTTTTTTCCCAGGTAGATAAACCAGCCCACCCCTAAGGCCATCAACAGGCTGCTACTAACATCTGAAGGGGAGTGCTGTTTGTCATGGGCCAAAACTGGACCAGTTTTTGTGCTGGCAATTAAACTTTAGGCATGACCACAGCACAGTTGGGCCTATTCCCCTATTTTAACACTATAGTGCAGCTGCAGCCGTACAAACAGGTCTGAACCTACCTTGATATTCCTAATCCTGATGAATGCCTGCAAGTTAGCATAGACACTAAAAATTCCAGAGCATCATACTTTATTAAGACCTCATGTTATTTCATGAGGCAATGTTATTTCATGGCAGTTGAGGCTCACATTTTTACAAGACATAAGACAAAGGGAGATCGTTTTGCCAAGAATGGATGTGTTCATTACCACTCCATATATGTATCACAGATGTCTCACAAGACAAAAAGCTAAGACTGTTTTGCAGCAGCATAGATAATTTATGTTCCCCTTCCACAGCTAACTGCCATTCCTTGATTACAAAATATTTCCTTCTCTCTCCTCCTTAAAAAAAAAAAATAATAAAAGCACTGGTCAGGATGCTTGGTGGGATGATGGAATGTCTGTTACACTGAAGTAGGGGACTGTGCTGGCTACATGTTCATGTGTGGAGTGTAACTTTTATGTAAAATATCATCTTTAAATGCTTAGCAGCTGCTCCTCACACAGGATGCCCTCTGTCCCATCAGTGTGAGCACACAACAAAGCCTGTGGTGCTGAAATATTTTGGATTCTGGGATTTAGAACGTCTCTTCTCTTAGGGCAGGATGTAATAAAATATTAACCCATGGATGATTAGGAAGTGTTTAGTGAGGGTGGAGAAACAGACAGTGTTTACTCAACTGAACCCCCATTCCATGGTGGCTAAAAGATGCTTTCATCCTGAGATGAAATGCAGACTTGAGGTTCAAAAGTAGAACCCATGTTGCCAACTTGCATTTCTGAGACAAAACTATGGGGGTTTACTGGAACTAAAGCAGCTCATGTCTTCCAAAATAAAGCACAAGCCCAGTCTTGGGATGAGAAGTCTATCATAGACTGAAACGATGAAAGGGTCTAATAAGCTTTACATTTTAACATTTTTTTCTCATTATGAGACCAGCTAAGGGCAAATCTTTTGTGTCCTCTTTTTATTTCTGTTTCTGTATCATTGTTTATAGGAAATAGGATGGAGAGATTTTATATATGACTCTATGATTCTATTGTTCTTGGATTTGAATTTATTTGGGCAAGTTACTCATCTGTGACTAATTACATTTGTTTTAATGTCACAAACATGTTGTTATAGAAAAGCTTTTCTGTATTTCTTTTTTCTTCTTTACTGTGTGGTGAATATAAATTTCCCCTAAAAAATCCTTGCCAGGATCTCGCAATTCTTATTACTAAATATTTATTAATCACAATAATTTGCTCAGGAACCAGTCATAAAATTACCCACAGCTAAATATCATATATAGCCAGAAAATAAAAGAAGATATGACTGCAATCTGCATCGTTGTCCATCCTCCAAGTGCTGTTCTTTAATAACAGAGTATCTTTAATAACACAATATCTCAGTCACAGCATGGAGGACAACAATATTACAGTAAACAGATCCTTTTTCTTCTAGTTCTTCACCAGTAATCCCAGTTCCACCACTGATTCAAAAACCACAGGACAAGGCCAACATTAATATTGCTCCACACTCAGAATTTGTGACTATTTTAGTTTACCTGCCACATTTTTACACAAATAAATTTGCCTTTTCAACCAAACCATGTACTTTTCTTTAAAAGATCAGGTAAATCCTTGCAAAATCACATAACCTCAAAACAGTCCTTTGAAGAAAAATAAAAATTATAGGTCTTTTAATGATATCATCCTGAAGCCTGCTTGGCTGGTGCTAAGAAAAACTCCAGAGCAGTTAATTAGGGGTGAGATAAGGAAAGGGTTTAATGTGCCAAGGTAAAAGATGTTACACGGCACCCTAACTGTGCCCGAGATGTTACATTTTATAATACCATTTATCCAATCCCAAATGTGTCCACCCTGTGGCCTTTACTCTGGACTGCCCCGGGTCCACCCCCTGAGAAATGGGTCTGGGGGCTTTTACTTCATCATCTTCACCATCTTCAGAGCACAAAGGATACATAGTCACCTAATTCTTGACTCTGTTTTGTTATTCAGGCCCTGATATGCTGTTCTCCAAACAATCTAGGCCTTGCCTTGACAAGAGACATTTCTACTGAATTCGGGGAGTAGGAGTGATACAGGGATCACAGAATGGGGTAAGAGGGTTAAGGAATGTGTAAACTAAGGGTTCTACAGGGAAAGGGACAAGGGAGTGAGGGTTGCTGGTTTTAAAATCTACTTATAAAATTTATAAGGCTTACAAATATTAGAAAAATAATTAAAAAAAACACATTAGGGGCTTAAGGCAACTTCTTCCAGTTTTATTCTTACCAATTGACAGCCTAATCCTGCCACTCTTCCTGAATACTAACATAGGATGGAAAGCAAGGCAGAGTTCTTCAGTTTGACCACAAAAAAGATGTCCAAGCTAAGCTAATCATACAAACATTCCAGAGTCGACAAGACAGGGGTTGGGGATTGAGCCAATTTAATTTAAACACCTGTCTTAGTATGAGAACAATTTCCCCCGGGACTGACTAAAGAGAGAGTCTAGCTCACTATTTGGAATACATGAATACATTCATAATAGATGCATAATGTAATTATTTTAGATGACCTTAATTCTGCTCTACATGACCTCCACAGAGCCCCCACAAGTCATGGTATGCCTTTCACCATGTAAACGTTCTGAGAAAATAACTTCCTTTGCAAAAGGCCAGAGCAGACCCCATACATGAAAGAATGCTTCAAAATAGCGTTATAGTGGGCATAAACAATGTGTGTCCTCTGTGCAAGGACAAATTCCACCATCTCATTGATGTTCTGCTCCTGAATTTGGGATGTTAAGGTCCTCTGGGATCTGATAGTGGGGCTAAAATATTTAACTTATGAAATAAATTCTTATAACACACATGATCATCTTAAAAAAAAAACCAGCACTGGAGCAATGCTGGAAGGTTAGTACACCCAAGATGGAAACACCTCCTAAGACTGAGGGTTGATTTTCTGCCCTGTGCAAGTTATTGCCACTTGCAGCACATGTACATACTAATATCTCTGGAAAACAGAAACAGGCTGAAAATCTTCACCACAAGTCCCCTTGGTCTGATGCTGAGGTATAAATACAACATGTGCTTTCTTTAGTCACACCAAGCCAAACCACAACAATGCACAGTAATGGGTGCTTCCGATTTTATTCTTGCTGTGAGACAGAAAGGGTTGAGCTCAGAAGCCCCATGGCGAAAAAAGCACAACCCTAATTGCCTTGAAACTGGGTCCAGAGGGAGCAGTTTCCTGTCTAAACCTGCTGTGCTAATTATAGTCCTGCAAAATGGACATGAACTCTGACCTGTGTTTGCAGACATAGCTTGAAGACAACCCTTGGCCCAGATCCAGCAGCAATCTCCAGGCTGTGGATCCTGGCGTTCATGAATCACCAGTAAAAGCAGATCCTCCATGTGTACACTGAAAGATGTGAAAAAAATGCTGGCTGAACAAAGAGGTTATAAAAAAAATCTGTAACACAAATGGGGTGGGTTGAAATGCAGAAAGAGTAAAGATGACAGATGGACCTTGTTGAAGTATATTTGTCTAAGAACAACCTGAAAAATAAGAATTGTTTTATAATTAAGATATGAAATTGAAGGGAGTGCAAGTTTAAACTCTTGTTCTTTTAGACACTTGTTTCATATTTTTCATCATGTCACTGATTCAATCCTTTAGAGTTTAAGAAAAGCTTTGAAGAATTGTGTACCAGGTCCCCTTCTCTCTATGAATGGAGAACTTGTAATTCCTCTGTCTATGTCTCATCTTTTGCAGAAGCCCTTCCTCCTGCTCATGAAGGATAGCTAAAATATGTGGACATAGCTATACAGTTCACATTCATAACTTGTAAATAGAGATTTCCATAAAACTCTAGGCTCTGGAATAGATAATGTAGGAATAATAATTTAAAGAAGTCATTTAAATGTGTCAAAAGTTTAATTTCCTGGGGGTATTTCATCAGTGGCAAAGTGAGCTGAGTCTTCTTCTATCCTTGGTAATTATCAGGCATCGTGAAACTGTAGTTTACTAGATGATTTAGATCCTGTAACTGAGATTCTATATTTGAAATATAAATGGGAATTATGCCGTTTAAAAGTTTTGAATGTATGGTCTTCCTTTGAATGCTCTCTAATAGCACTATATTCTTCCTATATTGCGGGTCTCAGAACTGCACACTTTATAAAGGAACATTTTTAGACAGGTCAATTCATCCACTACCATCATTCACAAGTCCCATTTAGTTTTCCCTCTAAACCTGGCAGAAGGCACCATACCCAAGACTGCATGATTAGACATTAAGTATTAAGGACAGTAGGTTTCTCACTAAGGAGAGTTTTTAAAAGAATCCAATTTCAAACATGTTTTTGAGCCTCCTAGCTACATCTAGAATGCCTAAAACATGTGTAGGATCATGCCTTATTGATTAATTCATTTCAGACAGAAGTAATGAATGGAATGTGTAAAACAAAAACAAGAGCCTGTCCTAAGAGTCTTCAACCTTTAACAGGGAGGGCTGATCACTTTCAGCCTCAAAAAGGGTGATTGTTATTCAGTTCCAAAACTCTTAGCACTGACAAATCTCAGCACTATTTATCAGTGCACTGTACTAAATACATCAGACAGTGGCACAAGACTGAAAACTTTTGCAGCCAGGACGGGATTACTGGTGTCTCGTCTGTTACTACAGGTAACTGGGTACAGCAATCAACATTAGTGACCTGATGACAAGGGGAAATGCTTTTTTAGTAAAGTTTCTCTGAACCTGGCTGTGTAAAAAATTGGAGTAAAGGGAATGTTCAGCTTCCAGGTTTCCAGGTTGAGTTAGTCACACTGGAATTAATAACACTTAGAAATAAAATGCCTTCCTGCAAAAGTACAAATTTAGCTTTGGTAAAAATGATAAACTTCTCATTAATGCAGACACTGCGAATAATTGAGAAGACATCTGTGTTTATCACATGAGAAGACCACAAAGCCTCCAGGACCAGCGTTTTCTGGATTAAGGAACAAAAGTAACATACGGCAATAGGCATGATGGAATTTCCATCACAGCAGACAAGAAACCCATGTTTTCACATCTCAACACGAAAGAAAAAGTGAACACATGCCTTGGAATTATGAAACTGTGGTTGAATTTCCAAGAAATCTTAGCAGCTGTGATTGAGCCAAATGCCTCAAGCCAGGAATCCTGGGGTGAACACATTAGATGAGGAGAAAGTGTTTGGGATACTTGTGGGAAGGAACGTCTTCAGGCTCAGAGAGGTCAGAGGAGCTGCTCAGAGAGCATGTCAGGCTACTGTGCTAGTGAGAACCATGTGGAACCAGGTCACCTAACAAAGGCACTACAGAAAAAATCAGTCTGAGATTAACATTGCACTAAACAAAACAAGAACTCCTTGACATCATGCATTCATAACTGGCTGACGTTGATGAGTAGTCAGGTAATAGGGCATCTCAAGAAAGAACATTCTGAAGAAAAGGCCTGAAAACTGATCTTCAGGAGTAAACTGAGGTTGGAAAGGTATCTTTCAGATGTATTTTCTTTAATTCCTTGCCCCTTCTTAGGTCCTTCTCTGTCTCAGATACAGACACTCAGACACAGCTGTAACATGGCTCAAAGGAAAAATAACTCTTCATATTAAAAAAAAGAAAAAAGACTAAGATGAAAAAATCAAATCCTGATAAACCTGTCCCTTCAAATTTTTATTCTAAATGTGTTCAAATCTCTGTCTTCAGGATGGGGAAAGGAAAAGGAAAGCAGGAACAGGTAACATGTAGACTGATGTATGGACAGTCATTACAGCAGATGAGACTGTTGGGTTTTCACTTCAGTGGTTCATCCCAAGAGAGAGCCAATCTGAATTGGGAAGTCCCTTGGTGACACTGGAATTTTAGGATCTCAATGTGGGACTACTCAAGCCAGATTGGGGTGTCTCACAAGCATCCCTTAGTTGCTGATGATCAGTTGATAGACTTTTAGCCATGAAACGTCTGTTCCATGAGGTGCATCAGCCATGACAGAAGTCAGTCTCTGTCCCAGACTGTTCTACCTCTCCTGCAGAAAAACGTGTCCACCCAGATGTCCAACACATCTTCTACCAACACCTGGGGGTGGTCATTCCCTTCAAAAGGCTCCAGAAAAGCTTACTCTTGACATTTTGTAAATTATAGAAAAAAACAGGGATGTTATTAGTAAATCTTAAAAAATTGAGCTTTTTCTGAGGTTGCTTCTTTCCATTATCTACAGTGGCTATGTCAGTATTAGTGATTTAAATAAAGATGGGACATGCCGCTGGCCTCCTACCCTGATGCATCTTCTGTACAGGACAGGTAATTACTCCTGTGTTTCCTGGCCCTGGATTGTGACCATCAGTTCACATCATCCTCCCTTTCAGAATGATTAGTTCTGAGGGATGATAAATAATAGTAGGGAACACAGGAAGAAACAACAGAAATATTTTTTGTCAGGATAAAACATTTCATATTACTCTGTAGATGAAGATTAGAAGGGATTGAAGTCATCCAGACATTTGGAGTAGTAGTGAAACACCTGGCCCAGATCATCAGTCATTTCTTGCAGGATGATGAAATGAGGATCTTTGAGCAGCTTGCAAAACCAAATGATTCAGGGACTTCTGTTTGCTGGACACACTTTTTTTTCCCAGTCACTTAAGGAAAAAAATGAAACCTGCATTTTTACTGTGCTTGCTGCTCTTTGGAATGAAATACAGAAAATCTACTATTTCAAATTAACAGTCTGAAGACTGAAAATTTCTGCCTCAGTCTTCATGATGGAAGAGTGACTGCATCCTCCATAAAAAAATCTCCTCAAACAGAGAAGGGATTATGCAAGAAGGAATACACTTCCATATCCTTCCTCTTTTTTCTCTTTTTTGCCTTTTGTGCAGCAGTTGGTTCTATCAACACTTCATTTTTCTTCATTGAGAAACAACCTTTAATCTCAAAGGAACCCTGAATGGCAGCCTCAGAATTTTCAGAGTTTTGAATGTTTGGATCCCTTCAGCAGAGAAGAAAAACAAAAGAAAACTTCATCTCTTCATCTGAAGGCTGTGTCTCACTCACTAGCTACTGGATGACAATCTGGAAAGTTTTAAACTCTTCTGACAGTTCTGGCCATTAATAACTGAGATGATACATGTTTTTTCTGAGGCTGCCAACAACCTCATCTGTCCAGGCTTTAGTCAGGACTCTGTTGATTATTTTTATGTCACTTAATGCTGTTTTTGCAGAGGACATTTCAGTTAATAAAGTTGTTCACAAGAAGAGTCTGAAAAATAATGGGAAAACTCAGCAGGTGTCTGTGGAAGAATGTCTGGCTCCACAGACCTTGTCAGCTCACCCTAGTACTGTTGCAGAGTCTCCCAATTCCTCCACTGGGATTTTGCTGTGGATCCATAGATCTCTATGTCATCTGCAATTTCTGTAGCATGAGAAAGAAGAGTGGTGCTGTCTAGAAGAATGACTGAGATACCTATCCCTGCCGAGTACTTTTAAAGTTTTCCTTTAGCTACAATTGTAAGCTGTGTTTTGGGAATTTAAGATAAGAAGTCTTGATGAAGGTCTCAGCATCTGCAAGTTATTTCTGTATTCATCATACCTGCTGCCTGTCTGCAGCGATTGCCCCAGAGCTGTAATAAAAACTAATGTCCCTCACATGCCACTAACTCTGCGGGTTCAGGTTACAGCCAAAGAAACAGTGCCCAGCGGAGGCTGCAGCCACTGGGGCAAAACAAATATGTAAGAGTAATGGTCTCACGTTGTGAAAGATGAGGAAATGATGAAGCACAAGAGAAAGGCTTCAGAGTGTTATGGAGCTGTTACCTGGGCACTTAAAAGTCAAGTAGAGATTTCACAGTGGTGGGGACCAATTTACACTGTATCTTAATAGGGTGACAAATATTATGTGTATGTGTATACACACAGACACGAGCACACTGCTCCTGCCGTGGGCTTTTGTTTAAAATATACTAAAGAGTGGTAGGAAAGGTGCCAGTTGCACATCTCACTTGGAAGGGAGACTTGGCAAATTGCTAATTATTTATGTCTCCCTGTGTCATTGCAGCATTATTTCAGTTGCATTGAGTCTCTGGCTCGTCTCAAGATGCACACCTTTGGAAGGAAATTTGTACTGACAGAGGGAGCCTCCATCCTGCTGGACATTTTGTATTCAGCTGATCACCCTGCTTAACCCCGGCTCTGCTTCTCCTTCTCCTCCTCCTCCCCAGCAACACCAGCAATGTTCTAACAAGTACCCCACTCATTCCCTGTACATGGACATCTGTCCTCTTCTCCTTGTCCCTGCAGATCTCTGGTCCTTCCTCTTGCAAGAAGTGAATGCCCACGTTAGTTATCAAGTATCATAATCTGATATTTGATGCTTTTACCTCTTGCCCTGGTTCTATCTCCACTGCAGCCCACAGGGAGAGGGGGGTTTTGGAATTTTGCACTATTTATTTCTAAACTAGCCATGGACCAGACTCAGCTCTGCAACACTCCCTCTTTTTAAGGTTGAGGCATGGTGATCTTGCAGTGCCAGCAAGTTTTACTTGCTCTTACCTGTCCACTGCTCTCATCAGGGAAGACTTAGACTTTTAGTCAGAGAGATATTAGCTTTGGGGTTTAGTGGGAGGAGACCTCAGCTCTATTTAACTTTCTGTTTTCTTTCAAAGTTCTAAGAACTTCAGGCTGCTTCCAGGACCAGACACTTTCTTGGCCAGTTGCAGGAAGCCTTCCTGATCTGGCTGTGGTACAAGCAGCCAGAATTTCACTTGGATGAACTGTTCTCAAACAACGTCTCCAATGTATTAGTCAAAAAAAAAGGCTTTTCTTTTGATGTCAGCTGTTATGCAGGTTCTTTTATCTCAGCAGACTTTCATTCACAGACCTATTTACTGTGGTGGATGAGTGAAAATGCTGAGTGGGAATTAAAGATGTTGTGTCTCAGGCATCACTGCAGTGCAGTTTTATTTTGGGTTGGAGGGTTTTTTTCCCTCTATACTATTACCATTATATTTTATCTATTATCCTTAAAAGTTGCTCTCTGGGGCTGTGAATCAACTTTTTTCCACAGAGATCCATTCTTTTAATTAGCACTAAACTGACTTCCCAAGCACCTTTTAACATTATAAACACTATATTAATTTGTTGGGGAGGGGGTGTCTTCTTGATGTTTTATTTTTTTACTCAGTCATCATAAATTGTGAATTAAATCTCAGGAAAAGTGGAAGTGGAATAAGTCCAAGTTCCCCGCAGCAGAAGCGTGACAAGCAACAGTGCAAACACAAAGCACAGCAGGTAAAAAATTTCTGTTAGGGTTAAGAACAGAATCACAGCACAAAAGCCAAAATGGGCTGGAACTGGGGTCCTTACTCAGTGCCAGTCACTTGGAGAGGAGTACCTTGCTGGGACTCTGCAGTGCAGCCCAGCTGTTGGCTTTGGATCAGAATCTCAGCTTGAAGGTGAGGGAAAAGAGCTTTGTGAAATGAATATGGACAGCGATAAGATAAATAAATAATTAGGGGTTAAGGAGAATAGCAAAAGCAGCTGCAGAGGGCAGGAGGAAGTGGGGGCAGGAAAGAGGTTGTGTGCCGGCAAGTTCAGCCTCAGCAGGCCAAAGAAGGGCTGCGGATATGGAGCAGGACTCTTCCAGGAAAGCGTTTCCTGTTGACTCAGGGGCTGCAATGAAACCAATATCAGTTGGGGAATGTGGATTTCTTGATACACTTCTGTGCTGGCAAAAGCACTACCATTAGAGATGAAAAGGGCCTTTTTTTGAGTTTCATGAGCAATAGCAGTGCTTCTCCACTAGTACAAGCTGATTTGTGCAGAAGAGTCTGGCTGGACCAACAAACCCAGTTTCAGTGTCCTCACAAACAGGACACTTTTCTCAAACAGACCTGACCTATGGCAGCACTAAGAGCAGAGTGGGAATTGTGGTCTCCTCTAATTTACCTTTTCCTGAGAGGCAATTTCTTACATTGCTATACTTTAAAATCTACCTCCATCCTCCTCCTGCAGCCCTCCTGCAACAGAAAAAGAGGATTCAAGTAAATGATAAAAGAAACACTTGTAGATATGTCTGGAGGCTTACAGCTCTCCCAGCCAGGAACCAGAATGGTGCAGAGCTGTAAGCATGACACTGTTGGGAAGATGAAACTCAAGAGCCTACTGAAAACCTGGAAGAAGTGGAAGAAGCTCTTGTCATCTGTGCCTTAGGTTAGTTATATTAGGTATTATTCTACTTCTCCAGCTGTAAAATGGGAACATTAAAAAGTCTTTGCACACAGGAAAATGAAGTTAATGCCTCATCCTAAACCATAATAAAAATGTGGTTGGTTTGTTTGTCTGGTTTTTTTTAAAGTACAGAATCATCCTATAGAGACATAAGTTCTGGATATACAGAGCACTCACCTTCCCTCAAATAATAGGCGCTGTTGAGCATCATATTGCACAGACTCTGGTCGTACACACCGTGGGTGTCTTGCTTACACATGATGTTGTGGTGCGTAAACACCAGGTTAACTGAACTTGAAGTGATGACCATCAGCCACAGAGGACTGTGAAACTTTGGAGCTAGTGAGGGTGACAGGAGCGGAGGAGTAACCACAAAGGGGGACATGGGATCCTTCACCAGAACCAGCCTGGTCAGCCGTGGACAACTGCATGCAAGAGAATAATAACAGGGAAGACAAATTTCACCAAAAGTAAAAGGTGGTGGATTAAAGTAGTAGGTTTCATTTGTCTTAGGCAGATCCCAAGCACCTGATTCCTGGGAATCACCCTCAAAATTTAGCTTTCTAGTCTTCCAACCAGGCTTCATTGACCTCCAGTCTGTGAGACAATGCCCTTACTGAGAGCTAAGCATAGCTGAAGAGGTTTATTTTTAGCATGCTAAAATGTTCCAAAAAGGTGATAAAAAGGGTGTAAATCTGTAATTGGACCCCAGGATGGAAGGCTGGGGGTTTCTTGGGTGAAAAATAGCTTTCTCAGAGAAAGTGTTTCTTTTGGAGAACTTGTGGCATCTTGGCAAAGGAATAATCCATTCCTTCATAAACACAGACACCACTCTGAGTGCCACTGGTGTGAATCAGTGCTGCTTGCAGCCTCTGGCTCTCCTGACACTTCTGACTTCAGCCAAAAGGCAGGCCCATGGCTTCTGAGAGAAAAATCTCTGCCTAATTTAAGAGCTTCAGCCTTTGTCCAGGCGTTTATTACCAGGCATGAAAGGAGCAGACTGCCCTGTAAGTGATCTGAAGCAAACGTGTCTGTCAGAGTTTGCCTTCTCTCTCTGCCTGTCAGCTGCTGCCTTTGAAAGCAGTCAGGCTTGTGACAGGGTTTTTGACTGTGTTGGCTGGATCAGGAACAGTTTGTCAAGATGATCCTTTAACTGGCTCCGTGGGAGCCTGTCTCCTGGGAGTGCTTGTCCTCAAGGATTCCCACACGTGGGCATGCAGACCTTGCATCATGGTGTCCAAGGAATTCACCTTTCATCTCTGAGCACAATTCCTCACAGCCCAGGAAGCTGTAACAAAAACTGCAAAAACCCCCACAGTTTTAGAGTCAGAGAAACCAGGCTATCAGCCACAACTCTGGTTGATCTTGAAATCCTAATTTCAAACCCACATTTTATATAGCATTTACTGACAAGAATTAAGGATAGGAAAACAGGTGTTAGGCTTAGTTCCTAAAGTGCTAAGTTAGGTGCCTAAATGACTTTGTGAACTCAGACAAATGTGGATATGACATATAGCTCTCTTCAGCACGTTTTGGGAAGTGATTGTACCCTTTCTGGATACTTTATCCCTCACAGAGTCCTCCACGGAGAGGGAGAGACAGGGTGAAGTCCATCCTTCCCCTGCTGTAAGCATTACCGGAAACGTCTCTACTACTTCTGAACAAAGTGCTGTGGGTCACCACTCCAGTGATCTACACCCCATGTAAAAGGATCTGACTTGTGTAACTGCCATGTACCTCACTCTGCTGTAAGATAGGATTTTGAATGAAAAACGCCATATGGAATTTTTTTGCACTTTGGGCTGGGCTGAGATGCTGAATTTAATGATGCTGCTTTGGCCTCTTCCTGTGATAAACCAATCAATCAGTTGGTTTGTTATTTGACCGATCTTTCACCTTAACATGGACTTTACTTCAGAGTCAAATCTCTCAAGTAGTTCAGTATCCAGTCATTCACCTTTGACTTACCACTCCAAAGATCAGCCATCAACTCAGACTTGTATGCACTGTGTTTTAGGATGCAAATACTGAGCAAGATATTCAGAGCCAGAATAAATCCTTGCCTTACCTAGGTATCCTGTTCTTAAGGTACCCACCTAGAATCTTTTAAACTTTCACTGAAAAGTCATCCTTCTATTATTTAAAGCAGATGTATTTGAGCAATTATGATTGCATAAAGTAATTCTTTTTGTGAGACAATTAAAATCAAAACAATAGCCCTCCTGATGTTGGTGTTTTGTTTGTTTTATTTCTCTTCTACCCCCCTCAAAAAAAACAAACAAAAAACAGCACAAAAATAACCCCAAACCAAAACTAAATCAGTTCTACAGAATCCTTATAAAACCATTTTTTTAAATTTTCTTTGGTCCAGGTTTGACTTTTAGCCTTGCAGCCTGTCATGGAAAGGCAGTTCTACTTTACACATTCTTTGTAGATGATGTGTCAGTCTGTGGGAGCAGAACTGAGAAGAAACATCAAGCCTCTTTGCTCTTGAACTTGGGCTCTCATTTCACTTAAACTGCCCGACACATGCAGAGCAGATCACTACTTTCAGTGGAACGTATAAAATGCTGCTGTAAACTGATTGTGACTCCTCTGAATTCTTTCATGTTGTGGTTGCAGAATAGGGATATGTGGGTCCTGATGGAGGTGTGCATTACTTCTGTGTCTGGGACTGTACTTGCATGCTAATAATGGTCATGAAAAGTGCTGGCTGCCCCTGAAAACTGACCACTGTTTTATTCATATGAAACAAAAAAAATAAGCAAACTTTTTTTATCTATCTTGCTAGAGATCTCAATCTTCACCGGGGAAGCTAAGCAACAAGAAAATTCTCCCTTTGTGAGTCAAAGAACTGCTGCCAATTGCAATGGTGCTTTTCTCCACAGACATCCACTCATCATGAAAGGGACAAGGCTCCTAAATGAGCACTGACCATTTCACAGATGTTGGGTGGGGTTTCAAAGCCATAATGGGAACTGGGTATCCAAATTCTCTGCAGGTTAGTGGGATCTGACTTACAGAGTTCCTTAGTCAGCTTTGAAAAACATCTGCAATGTTTAAAATATCCCTTTCCATCTGACTTCCATCAGTGGCCCAGAAGATACTATCAGTTTCTTTGACTTTTGCTCACAGGACTCTCTGCAGAGGGATTGCATAAGAAGCAGAAAAGGTAAACTCTGGAGACATTGCCTCCAATCCCTTGATAGCAGAATACATGAGGAACAACAACAGGAATGAAAAGAAGGTCTCCTTAAAACAAGAAAATAACAGCTTTTGCAATGACTCAAAATCTGTGCTGTGAAACACGGCCTTCTCCACACCCATTCATACAACGAGCCTCCTAAAGAGTGAGTAGACTTGTAAGGAATCCTGATGCAAAACTATCTTAATTCTCCTTGATGGCACATGAGCTCTCAGCTGAAGTTCATTGAGTTTTATCCACTGCTGGAATCAAAGGGTCTTTCTTGGGCAGCTGGAGAACTAGGAGAGTTTTCCACATCATGAGATGAGACCTGACATCATCATGACCAAAGGATTCACATCTGCAGGGGCAGGAAGTATTGACCCCTCAGCTTTGGGCCAGATCAGCAGCATATAAAAATATTAAAAATAGAAAAAGTTGAAAGCACTGACTATCACACTTCCTATTAACCGAGTTCTCTCACACCTGAAACTTATATAAAATCCCTGCTAGGCGGGTGTCTCTTTCAGAAACCAAATGAGAACCGTGTGGAGGATCTTTGGCTTTGTGATCATGTTTATTTTTTTAACTTCATATAGGGAGGAGTGACAGTCCACAAATCTATAATTATTACTGGCACTGCTATAGACTGTAGTTGGAGCAAATTACAGAGAATATGAGCCTTTATATAATGCAGAGCATTGGCTATGATGCTGCTATGGTGAAAGACTGAGACCCTAATTTTAGCCAAGAGAATTATATGATGTGGGTCCCTACAACAGCAGGAAGAGAACTGTGATGTTCCAGCTCTATGTGTCAAGTACTTATGAAAACAATTAGCATTCCAGCATTGCCATTTAGTCAGCTGATTTCTTTCCAACTCTGCATGGCAAAATCTTTCTAATACTCTACATTTTTTCTGTGTTGCCTAATATCTCCTGTGTCAAAGAATCACATAAAATGCTGTAGGTTAGATATTCAAGTATTAAAAGCAACATATACAGAAAGGTTCTGATGGTTTCTCTTTCAAAAAGTTCAGATTAAATAACTTCATTGGCATTAACTTGGATTGTCTGTGTGTGTGCTCATAGGAAGTTTAAAAGAATGCTTTACTTTTAATAAGTTATAGCCATTTCCAGAGGAGGGAGGAAAGCATGGCTCTAGTCATCATGCTTCTGTGCATTGCTTCACTACCAGATCACTGCAGGCTTTGGTATTTCAGTTTAAAGCACAATGACCTAAATAGTCTGAGAATGTATTTTTCTAGCTAAGAATTGTATGTGGGAGCAGACTTGGCCTCTCAGTATCACCAAGGCTAAAGTTTCTTGACCTCTCTGTCAGTCAGTCCACATGTATGCTTTTCTAATTAAATCTCCTGTTGGATTGGAGCAATAATAATAGTGTGGTTCCCCAAAAGAAAGAGGAGTAAAGTCAGGAGGGTGATGAGGTTCACAACCAAAGACTGAATCATGTGTGCTGCTGCAAAAGTTATTTCATATTTCAAAAATGTTTGAGCTTAAGGACCCAGAATGGAAGATGTGGGAAGATGAGGAAATGTGGGATTAGAGGAACACAAGGGATCATGAGGCTGCATTTGTCTGCATCAAAATGCACCTTGACAGAAGCAAGTTAAACGAGGTATGGAGAGTGAGCAGGACAAGTATAAGGGGAGAAGACGGTGTAGAGAACTGGGGAAGAGTATTTTCATGCTTTTTTGAAGGAGGAAACAAACAGTGGGCTATAGAAAAGAGGCTCTTAGGAAACCTTGAGAGAGATAGAATGGTCTAAAAAGCTGCATCCAGTGTAATGAGGGGGGGTGAGGGGGTTGGGCATTCAGTCATTTATGAAATTAAGATGTTTTATGAAAATTTCATACTTCAAAAGTCTTTTTTACCAAACTGACAGTCAAGCTGAGTACCTCAGGAGGGGATGACCTAAAAGGCAAGTCAGACTATCTACCAAGCCAACCAGACAGACAAGACTGTAATTAGGAGGATACTAGGCTAAGCTACTGTTTTCCTAGTTCAAAATTAAAACCTTTTCTCAAATTCCAGAGGCATCTCTGGGCTCAAGGTGGAGCTGAATAGTGAGTGGGGAAAGGTTATATATGTGGCTTTCTTTAACACGAGTCAATACTGAATAGTTTTAAATCTGTCCTTTGTTTACCAGTTCCATGGGCAGCAGGTTAGTACTGGAGTTGCTGTGTACAACAATTAGTTCTCAAATATATTTAATTTTTTGTATTTTCTGCTTTATGATGTTGTATGCAGAAGACAGTGAGTTCACAGTAATATGAAAGGATCCCTGATGAACTGAGCATTTCCTGTTGGAGTTTTTGGAGGTGTTTTTTTTATTTAATGGTTTAGAAGCCAGTTGAGATTAATTACTTTTTGGGAATGACACTGACAAAATTGGTATACAGGGCAGGGAGAAAAACTATTCCTTTTCCTTTTTTATTTGTAAATATTCACCTATAAAATATAATAATATTAATTAAAAACATATGCTTATAGTTTACTAGAATTTAAGTGGTTTAGGTACATATTTGACATTCCAGTGATTGTGCAATAGCCTTTTGATGTCTCTTCAGCAGGACATATGGGATATTGGGTTGATTTGTCAAAATTGTTACTCTCATGGCCCAGTTTTTCCCAAAGTGATTGTTTGTAATAATACAGCCTGGTAAATGGCTATACCAAGCCAATTGTCCACAAGCAGCAACTCATATTAACATCAGTATTTCACAGGGATTTGGCTGATGTTCTGGAGAATTTGATTTTTTTTTTTTTTTTAGGAGTACAGTGCAGAAACAAAGAACGTTAACTGGGAGAAAATGACTCAGCATCAGGATTGTAAGGTAGGAGGACCAGTATAGAGGTCAAAGTGGCCTAAAATACTTTTAGATTAGTTATTATGCATTTGTTTAATGGTTGATGAAGAAGAACTTTTCACATTTATTGAGAATTTTTATATATATATATATGATAAAGAAGATTGACAGGACTATTAGGGTCAGGCCAGGAAGGACTAGGATGCTTCCACTGTGGAAATTACGTGGCTGGAAATATGCACATGACTGTCTCCATATGTGGACACAGGTAAAATCATACCTGTTGTTAAATAAGATGTTTTCTCAGGGTGCATTAAGTTGTAAATAGAATCTATTAGACAGAGGTTTCAAGGAGCTGTCTCAAAAGAGGGAAAAGTAAACCCAGTTTCGGCCAAGAAATCATAACTGCTGTATCTATAATTACTGCAAAGAAAGAATCCTCTGTTGAGATTCACGTTTAAGATCTGGGCTTTTTAAAAAGTTTTTAAATATTTTCATTTTTTTCCATTACCCGTTAACTAGTTTAAGTAAAGTTAATGATGGAAAATTCAGTTTGAGTTCTCCATCTTTACTCTTTTATTTTTAGTCAGTTAACAAGCTTCTTGATTCTTTTTACTTTTATTGAACAAGATGTAAGTGTAAGAACTATGAGTGTTACACAGTTTTTCTTCTGTCTTGGTAACATCTTTGGAAACCTGGATACATGGAAGACAGCAGTAAAGACTGCTCATGCACTGGCAAAGGTCCCAAGAAGCAAACAAAACCTTGTGAATTGTTTTAATAATTATTTCAGCACTGCAAAGAAATTCATGTCCTACTGAAATCAATGGAAATGTTGTGAAATATCATAAAAGTGTGTGTGATAAACTGGCAATTGAGGATTATACCAGACAATCCCAGTAATGAATTAACAACCTAATCCAAAATACTTTAAGAGCCATTACAGGTATCTTATAATTTTCCCTACACTTCCAAAACTACTCTGTATCTCACCTTCTCCTTGCAAAAGATAAATGTTCCAAGAACAAGTTCTAAGTTTTAATTAACATATTCTTTCTATTATCTCTACTGTGTGTTCTGCCTTAATCAAATTGTCTTATACATAATTTTGCAAGGATCTTGACATGAATATAACATGTGCATGTGCCTGACTTCATGTGAACACACTTGGTGCATACTCTTGCTTCTCTTCTTACATTGTTCTCTCTTCCCATTTTGAAGTTTTTTAGTTTTCTCCAGAATGCCAAACCAGGCTCCCACTCCTATGAGCAGCTTGTGATAGGACGAATAACAAACAAGGACAAGACAGATATGACATCTAACAAATCTGAGCCTCATTAACCCAGAGACTCCTAAGTGTTTTAATGTATGTCTTTTTCTGGTTGTTGGTACTACAAGATGTTGGCATTTGTGTAGTTGCAAGAAATGAAGTCCAAGCATATTTGGGGTTTTTTTTGCAGTTTTTATTGATATTTCATTTTTCAAATTACAGTTTCTTTTGACCTTACACAATGGCTGTAGTGTTTATTTTGTGCCATATTCATCAATTTTCTTGAAAAACTACCTTATTGAGAGGTCTACTTTACTCGTTCAGAAAGTTAACTAAAGGAAGCAGCTTGTTCATTCGGTGTGAGATGGTTGTATGGATGTACAACATGTGACAAACCCATCTGATAGCACTGTGATTTCCTATCTGCTGTAAGACACTTTGTCTCCCAGGGGCTGGCTCTCCAGGGAGGAACGTCCTTCACTGGGAGCTTCACTAGGGCTGTTTTCACCAGATGATTCTCCATCACTTGCACTTCCTGAAAAGACAATATAATTGAGATAAAAAGAGATGTCATATCTTTGATGAAGCAGGTTGTGAGGTACATAGTTGGTCAATGACACTTAGAAGAATTTTATGCAGCTATAAATGTTCAGGAAGATATTTTTCTCAGTTTTTTAGTCCATTTGTAAAATGCTTTAGGGTAACAGCAGATCACCTGATGGTATTTAAGAATTGTGCCTCCAGCATGCTTTAAATAACTGCCATTGGAATGCATAATAGTTTGCTCTCCACTCATCCAAGACTTTTTTTTTTTTTTTGTATTATCTCCTGATACTTCCCTACCAGGTAGGAAGTGTGGAGAAAATTAATTTTTTGTCTGTCTGGAATATACAAGGCCCCAAAGACCTCACCTCTGATAGGTCTCTTTGTTATATTTTTCCTTTTATGGTTTTACTCTTTCACCCTATTTCAGTGATGCATTTGCCTCAGCACCACCAAACTGTGTCAAGTAAGTGTACTGAGGGTGTTTACTGAATGTCTCCTAGAGTGAGTGTTCTCATAGCTGCACAGATATCCCCCATACTAAAGGAATCTCTTCTCTAGCTGAGATTTCGGAAAGGAAAGTGTGAATAGAAAGGATAAAAGATTAATTCTAACCACAACATTCCTGAATCAGCTTTGATTCAAGTCTGAACTATGAATACTGTTGCTTTTTTTGGACTCTTATGTGGCTACCCTCGGTGTCCCAGAGCTCATGGAAAAGGCTTCAGCTTTGGTACTTGTTTCCTACAGATGGGGTCCAGTCTGGCTAACTTGGACATTTAAAATATGCCCAGATCTCTAAATGTAGGCACAAGAGTTAGGCAGACAAGAATCAACTTTGAGACACTAAAGGTATCTCTTTCTCTCCATTTGCAACACTGCTTACAAAGGCCCTTCTTTTAGGAGGACTGGTTCTGTTTAGATACCAGTCAGATGAGTAAGAGATGAAGACTGGATCCAAGTCCACCTGTTTGGGATGCAGTGAGAGGCCCCTTACAAAGAGACTCGCTGTTAGGCAGCACAGTCCACCATACTATGCAAAGGGAATTTTAGCATTCAGACATCTGTCTGAATATACATAAACATTCTGGAGCTCCTGTTTTTAACTGAATTGCAAGTTGTTAACACGTTCTCTGGAAAAAGCAATTCACAGCTTATTTTTTCCACAACGGCCACTCTTCTTGTTTATCGTTTTGATGTTTCCCATGGAAACCGTCATAATTCAAAATATAAAGTATGTCTTTGAAATGCAACCATGGGAACTCCATTTACTAAATCCAAACTTTTTCATGCATCATCAGTTTCATAATTCCCCAGGTAGACTGCTCCCCAAAATGCCTACTCTACAAACTGGTCTCAAACAAAAATTCAAGAGATTTATAGTTTATCTGCAATGAAACAAATTCAGACTTCCCTCCATAATTTGTAAAGGCACTGCCAGCAAACACCATGATGAATCAATGCATTTATGACATGAATTTTGTTAAATTATCTCCAATTACATCTACATACATTCCATTTATGTGCCAGGAACAAATTATACATTCCATCAGTAAATATTGTGGTCTGATCACAAAATGAAACACCTACTTCGACTTGGACAGTATTTTACTGAATGGAAAGAAAATTACAAGTAATAGTTAAGCTAGATATATATACAACAGCTTCTAGATCCAGCAGTGAATAACTTAAAGACATGTAAGACTCTAAATATGAGGTTTTTATCCCAGAAACTGCAATTTATGAGTTTAGCATAAACCACAACAAGGAATACCTCGGTTTTCAGTTGGACTGAGATATTGAGCTTTGAGCCTTCAGTTATCCTTAATTTGACATTTCTAAGTCAAGACATTTCAAGACATTTCACCTGGCTCTATACAAAGAAAGATTTTTGAAAAGCTAGTTTCTGTTATATTTTATGATCACTGGCTTGTCTAGTCCTTCTCCATTTTATTGAGATATGTTGGGGTTTTTTGCTTACAGATCACAGATGACATATGAAGCTGAAAAAAACTGATTTCAAGGAGAAGGTGAGATGGACAAAACCGAATTCATCACAATAGGCTGAGACTGCATCAGACTACATTCTGTACATCTTGGCACTTATATGTGAAAACTGGATTGTTTTGTTATCAGTACCTCTTGCTGACACACTTGTAACTTCCATCTACTTGGCAGGAGGCCACAGATTGCAATCCATAATAATCTAAGAACACTACCATGGACTTTTATATTTATTGAAAGGTGGGAAAGTGTTAGATTGGACCTCAGAGTACCTGACTGACAGCCTGACAGCACTCCAAGTACAGAGGCTGAAGCACTCAGGTAACGACAGAGGTGCAATGCTTCTGTTCTGAAGGGAGGTACAGCAAGTAACCTTGGGTGCAAAGGAGACACATCAACATGATGCACAGGGACGCAATTCCTGCAGAATCAATTTTTTGGAAGCAATGCAAGTGATGAACTTGTACTGATGGATTGACACATTTCAGCACAACATCTCAAAAAAAATTGAGGGTCTTCAGCCATCAGCATCCGAATTTTATATTGTCTTTCTAGGGGAACTGATGAACATTACGAATCTTTTTTCAAAGGAGGTGGGCTCAGATTGTTATCAAGAGACCCACAGCATGAGTCTCTATAAGATACCATCCCAGGCTGAGGTCTGGAACAGAAATGGGTTTGATGTGATGCCTATTAAAATTGTATGAGAAGTTTCAGTATTCCAAGGCGAGATAAGATTAAAGATGACTATCAAGGCAAGGCAACAAGCCAACACTGCTATGAGATAGAATTTAGCATAAGTCAGCTGTGTAACTGCATTACCATGGTTCTGGGGCCAAGTAAACACTGACTTAAAGAGCCAGCCGGGTGTACTCAGTTCTGCTTGAAGAATAACATGTCGACATGTACTTTTTAAATCTTTTCTTCACAATCTATACTCCGTAAATTTCACACTTCATGGTTTGTTTTCAAAAATTTTACTCAACTTCATGAACTCTTTCTGTGTGCTTTTCTCTCCCTCTCTCTATTTTTTTGTTTAACATTCCAGTATTTGGCTTTGGCCACTGACAAGGGCAGGATATTGAGTTAGACAGATCATTGGACCAACTCAGACACAAATGTTGTGTTCTTATGCCAGTTTGGATGGTTTTAGACCTTCTCTATGCCAAAACTAATCTGCCCGGGTAGATATTTTTCCACTTTTTGGGGGGATTTTCTGTAAGTGCTGGGAATAGCCTCTGTCCGTGGTGCTTGGTCAACAGTAATGCTCAGTCTGGCATTACACAGACATAATGCTGAGAGGTGAAGTCCCAAAAGATCTAGAAGTTATAGCCAGGACTGTTTAACCATCAGAATCAAGCTTTGAAAATTAGCAATATCTCAACCACCAGAAAGCCATTGGAGAGATCAAAATACCCCCTCTGAACTTGAAAGACATTGAGGGACATCAGGAAACTGATGAAAAGGTTTTCTGCAAAGTCTTGAGTTCACTTTGGAAGAAAGACCATGAGTGAAGATTGGAGCTGTCTCTTCAACAAGAGAATTGATGCTTTGTGTTTGCATCAGAATCACCAAATTAAAGGTTCTGAGACATTACAGTTTTGTCTTACACAAATGTCAGCCTCAGCCCATTTGAAGTCTTCTGTCAGCCACAGAAACCCTGGGTAGTTTGGTGTCTGGGAAAGTACTTTTTGTTCCCAGAATTGCAATGTCCCCAAAAGCAGAGAGGGCTTGAAGATGAAACCTTAGGACATAAAAAACACTCACAAACTTGCAGGCCTCCAAGAACAATTCAAAACATCTCTGCCTGCCAAAAAGGGATGGTTTTGTTTGCTTTCCTCGAGGCTATCCAAATTTATTTACAAGATACACAGCCACGAAGTGGACTTTATTTACTAGAATAAATTCAGGACAGGCAGCAGATTGAAATCTCTGCGGAGTTGGTTTTACTGTCCTAAGCAGTAAGAAAAAATTGAAGGACTCTCATAGCTGCATTGAAATTTATGGTGACAAAAGAGAAATACAAGGGTCATAATCAGCATAACTATAAAAAAAAGTCAGAGAAATTTATCTGTTGTGAAGTCAAAGCATACAGGAACCATAATGACATATAACTACAGCCTCAGTTGCTACTTTACAGTGGATAGACATCATTGTTCTCCTCCTAAACCATAGGAATCTCAGCATTCTCATGTTAGGTGTTTCCAGTAGACAAAACAGGCCTGTATACCCAGCCTTCCAATTTAGTCAAAGTCTATATTATAACTGCAAATAGAGAGCAAACTATTAGAAGATATAGCTTTGTTATATCATCACAGCAGGAAGATTTCTCTTGCTCCAACTCCAGGGCAATTAAACTTTATTACTCGTTATCTGCTACAAAATAAATTTGTTTACTGTTGCATCCTTTCACTCTCAGGACAGTCTTAACTATATGCCCCAGATAATGAAAAATGTTTAATTTACAAAAAGTGTTTTTCCAGTGATAGAGCTACATTCATAGGAAAACATTAAGCAGAGAATTTAGGTTTTATTTAATGTCAGAAAATGCTCTTCTCACCTGTGGATGCTTTCAGCCTTCTGATATAATCAGACCAAAAAGAACAGTCTGCTTTTTTCAATCCTTTAAGAGTTGGCAAAGAAACAGTGAACTCCTTGTAGTTATCACCATCATCGCTTGACAGATACATAGGCCAGAGGGGTATCACCCCTGACATCCTTCTTGAGAAACCATGAAAGTAGTTTGGATTTCTAAGGGAGCAGGAGAAATGATCATTAGAAAACAACGACATGAACAGTAAAGTGAGACGAAGATTGGGTAGATCAGGGAAACGTGTATCCAGTTCCTCTGACCAGCAGGGCTCAAATTCAGTCCAGAGCGGTGAATCATTCATATTAACTTGTTAGTTTGGTTAACTTCTTAAGGAACAGGTACACAGAATCTGTACAGACACAGGCTTATGAACACCCTCAACAGCCCTCGATCCCAACCCAACCCAAGATAACATAAAAAGCACATAAAGTCACCCTTCCCCCCATTCCCACACTAATTTTCTAGAGATACTCCTCATTCTTGAGCATGGTCACAGCACAGTAAAGCTGAAGAATATTCACAGACTAGTTAGTAAAGGCTGCACTGTGTCCCCCCTTTTTTTGGGGGGATATGGGAATTCTTAAGCAAGAGACTTCAGAATGTGGGTCCTAGGACTAAGTTCTAGAAACAACAAGAAGGCCTCTGCAGGCCCTATGTATTTAAGCAGAATTCGCTGCTGGTCAATGGAGACAAAATGTCTATTCCTTCTAGCTAAGAGTCAAACTACAAATCTTTGGTGTCTGCTCTGCTTGAGGACTTTCCAACTGTTTTGACCAAAACCCTCTATAGGCTTACAAGTTGTTAGAGGAAATGGAGGCTGTTTGAGAGAGGGCAGGATCTGGACTGACTACACTCTGTATACTCTTCATCTCATCCCCAGTCATAGGAATCTTAAATATCACCCACTTACCCAGAGTTTACAAAATTGGAGATATACTGCATAATTTGCAAGGAAAGACCCTTTTCTTCCAGAGTAAACTGTTCTTCATACTTCGGGTAGAATGGTAGACCAAATGCATACTGAACATCCAGCAAGAGCTCCTGACCTGAGCTAAAGTAAATATTTATGGAAAGATAATTAAAACCATCATTTATTTATTTGGGTAAGAAAGGGATATAATGTAATTCAGAGAATAAAGCAAAATGGTATATAATTAATGACAATTAATTAGAGTGTGGAGAGCTGTGGGACTTTTTCAAATCAAAACATAAAAGAAGAGCAAGCAATAACAGGGAGAATTTGCCATTAGGTTAATGCAGGGTCTTTAACATTTGTTAGAAGAGCAAATTGTGGAAGGTATCAGGGCACGTTTTCTAAATTAAAGAGAAAGTGATAGAGAGAGAAAGTCACTTGGCTATTCCTTAAATGCCTCTTAAGTTATGGACAGATTTTCACTAAATTCAGAGAGTGGAAGCAAGTGGCGACATGGATTCTGGCAGCCACGACAGAAGGTTAATTATGGTTTATTTCACAGACTTGGAATAAAATCCTGGCCCTTCTTAGCAGCAATTGGATTTTTTCCATTGACTTCACTGTGGCCAGGATTCTAACCCAAATCTTTGGATAAGAAAAGATGTAATAGGAGATGTTTATGAAGATTTTTCTTAGACACAGTTTTAATCTAATTTCTCGGCTGGCTGGGTGGTTTTGACTCATACACTCTGTTCTCTCCTAGTTTTATATGGCAGCCAAGTCAAAACAGCTTGAGACAATCACCTAGATCAGATTTAAGAAAGAACAATTCTTGAGTAGTTCCATGTAATAATTAACAGATATTATAAGGAATATTTCAACAATTCAGAGACAAGACTGGCCAGGTAAGACCGCAACACTTGCAGGATCTAACAGTAAAGGTCACACAACTCAACACCTTCAAGTGCTGCAGAAAAACAGTAGCCAATTTCTGCTAACAATATTATAACTAAACTGTGCTCAACACACAGCTTTGAACCACATTTCAGAAGGAGACATTTCTGTTGTGGTCCAACTGCATTTTGCATATCCTACATTTAGACAAAGGTCTTATTGACTTGGTTTAGTGCTGCATGAAGGCAGACAGCATCAGGGGACCTGGGAGAAGGAACAGATGTCTGTGAGGCAAGAACAAACAAATCCCAGATCGACTCAGCAAGATTTGATCTGCACTGGCTGCAGTGGCTGTTGTCAAAAGGTGTCACAACTGAAACTATTTTATCTTTGGGCATGAAATGCAGCAGCACTGATATGACCCTGATACTGCCTCCAAAGGAACAAGGAGTGTAGTTCAAACCATTATGGGCAAGGTGGGTTGAAAGCAAGATGACTCTTTTACATTTTATGAGTGGTGGCACTAAAATCTCTATTTTGAAAAACAAACACACAGCTCTCTAAATGAAATACATCTTTGGTTGTGTTTTCCTTTGTCTTATCATAATACCTCAGTAATACTTTGCATCTGGAAAGTGAATTATTCACAGATTATTCACCAAAAAATGTAGAACTGAAACGAGATTAAAGCATATTTTTCTTCCCCAAATGTTTATAGAAGGATTAAGCAAGATCATAGTTTAATAATTTTGCCTTAAAAATAATTTGCTTGGCCCAGTATACAACAGCAATTTCTAGTGTCAGTATTCCAGCAAAGGTATGATATACTTAAAGGAGCAATTTTCTTTTCAATGAAGAGTTGCTTTTGATTAGATTACAGGACATGAAATTAGTTGAGGTGCAATGAAGAGACAAGTGTACCCATTTAGGGAAGGCATAGCAGAGATGAACTCAGCTGTGAAGCTAAAATAAGTGAACTGGGACTGAAGTTTTCCCCCCAGTGAGACTGTGTTCTCAGTCCTCATGTTTCTAGAGGTGAAAACTGCTAAGGTCACAGCCCAGACGAAATTCAGCAGTCTCTTAAATACATAACTTTTTAGGTTTGAAATTATTTGTACAACTATTTTGGGTTTCATATAAAGATATAAAGTGGTACAAAAGGCTATAATTTCATGGGCTGCTTTCAATATTTCTCGTTGATATGAAAGAAAACATGAGGATGAGAAAAAAACCCTAAGGTTAAGAGAGGAAAGAGGCACATAAATAAACGCACAGGACAGCAGGAAAGACAACTGGGAAACATATAGAGGGTAGCTAGATGAGAAATATCAGAGGAATATTTCTGTCTCCTCCCACAAACTCTGATCATAGAATCACAGAATCAAAGAATGATAGAATGGTTTGGGTTGGAAGGGACCAGAGGGGAGTGCCAAATGGCCAGAAATATCCAAACAAGGACTTTGGAGTCTTGTAGGAGTTCTGAGCATACTCAAGGTAGCACCAGGTAGAGACATTGTTTTGACTGGAAGAAAAGTGGAGTGAGAGAAAGAGAGGAGTGGCAATAAACATTTACAGCTTTGCTGTTGTGCACTACCAGCTCTGCAGGGAAGTTTTTATTTCCTGAGCAGCTCCAAACTGCACTCCCAGGATACTATACAGGTGCTCAACAGCAGCAACTCTGAATGGGGAAACGAAGACCCCACAACCAGTGCATTTCAGAGCACAGTTTGATAAAAGGAAGGACAGCAAGAAATAAGGGCAAAGGGGGTTTTTAAAGTGTTTTTAAGGAAGCCAAACTAATAGCAACTAACTTCTGCTATGGAAGTCCCTTTTCAAGGAACAGATCTGTTATTTTACCAAGAGTGGTGAATGCAATTATGTGTAAGGATGAAATCTTGGATTTATTGACTACACAGTCAATACCTTTATGCAAAGGTATCACTTCAGATCTTCCCTGTATAACTTTGCTTTTTAAAATGTCAGTGATTTTAGAAACAGATTCATAGCTCCTCTTCTTATGTGACAACAAGACAGACCAGTAAATTGAGCCATGGGGAAGTTAGGAGCCAGATCCTACCACTTTGTTCACATTAAAATGAGGTCTCTGTGGGGAATTTTCAGTTCACCAAAGAAGGAGGCGCTACTGGAGTTCAGTTATCCAGTTTACAGAAAATCAGATGGCAATATCTGAAACGATTTAACAGTAGACCCTGAAATATCATTTGCAGGGAATTTTCATTATCCAATGCCAAGCCATTTAATTGGATAGGTGTAGGTTCTGAGAAATTTTTCCTTGAACCTGAGATGGAGTATCCATTTAAATGTTTCCAGTTAACAAAGACAGAAAGGAATTACTTAGCCATTCAGATACTCCACTGCTCTCTCTGTAGAACTGTGGCTACCTTCATGTACAAAACAGCTTCAACGGGGAAGAGTAAAAGATGAGTAGATCAGAATTTAGAACAAAAATACCCAGTTACTGGTTGACTCGGTTTAAATTCTTGTTCCAAATAAAAGATAGCATAGATGTAAACCCCCTCATCCAACAACTGAAGTTAGCATCTTAATCACAAGCTTTTGGAACAGAAAAAAAAAAAAAAGAAAAAGAAAACAAAGCAACAACAACAACAAAACCACCCAAAAAACCCCCAGCCAAGCCCCCCAACTCAGAACTCCTCAAAAATTTTGTTTGCAAAAT
Source organism: Corapipo altera (assembly GCF_003945725.1). NCBI lineage: Eukaryota > Metazoa > Chordata > Aves > Passeriformes > Pipridae > Corapipo > Corapipo altera. The sequence continues at coordinate 4,306,864 of NW_020884892.1, forward strand.
GGAATTGCCATTACTGGCTATCTGTATTCATGGCAGTCAGAATAGAAGAACATGACCTGGCAGACCACCATGCATTCTGTGCTAGGACTGAACGCACAACTTGAAGCTGGGGCTTCAGTGACCTCACAGTGTGCTCTGTGGTAAATCAGGACATATATCTCATTTTGAATTTTGTCCTTGCTCTAGGTCTGGCTAATTAGTTCATAATGGAAGATCATTCTGATGATTAATGACTGACTCTGGCCTAATATTTCTCTTTTTTTCCCCCTTTCCTTTAAAAATAGTCCTTACTCTCCTTTTCAACTAATTTCAGCTAATCTCAAACCCTTTTGAGTCATAGCTTCTATTCTTAGTTGTCTTAATGTAGTTTTTGGTTCTTTTTTAAAACTACACACACACGTAGAAGCCAATGTAAATTATCTCAAAATTAAAATGATATCTTATACGATACCAAAATACCAAACTTCCCACTGCTATTCAGTCATTTAAATTTTAAAATAACAAGACAAACATAACAAGCCAGAGTTCAGCCAGAGTTACCAGAGATCGTCTGAGAAATTGAGAAGAAATATTGTACTCAAACTCATGTCAGTCACTGACCTGAGCAGATATTGGCAATTGGTGACAGACTGGGGAGGTAAGAAAACCATTTATCCTTTAATATAAACCTTTTTGAAAATAACTGCTCATTTTAACAGTTCTGGGAAAGATTTAGTGTTAGAGATGGGATCTCAGCTTTGAGTTCCTAGTCTCATAATCAAGGCCCTGTTCAGCATCCCATTGGCAAGAGTAGGACTATCATCATAAAAGCCAAAAAAAATACCTCTCCACTGTCACTTGGCTTTGGTGAGAACAGGTTATTATTTAAATTCTGATTGAGTTGAGCACTATAGGTGAAACCCAGACTCACAGAGTTGGTGATAAATCTCCTGCTGATTTGAACAGAAATAGGATTTCATAAAAACCTGGTCCCCAGAGAAGAGGATATCATTTATATATAATGTGCCACTACCTTCGTGCTCTTGTGGCCCCATTCTGTGTTTATCTTTAACAAATGGATTTTAATTTTTTTTCTGCAAGAATTATTGGAAATATTTAATGTGCTTTTTGCACCCATCTGCATTATCTTCATATTAATACCAGCAGATTTACAGAGTATATTTGCAGATCTAGTATCCCAAGCTGTGAACAGGCACCATTTCATCCATGTCATGGGAGAGGAGCAGCTTACCAACACTGCACTTCGCCTGAAATGAAGTGTTCATTTTGATGCTAAGCAAAATAATTTAAAAAAAATTACATATAGGCACATATCTTGTAAAAGGAAATGGCATGTGATTGCAGGGAGAAAAAAAATAATCAAAGGATAGCTGGATATTTATAGAAATTTAATGGGCCAATGTAAGGCCTGGTGTGACCTCTGCAGTTCTAGGGATGCATTTGGCTCATTGCGTCTCCTCTCATTACAAACTCCTGCCAAACAAATGGGGTAAAGGATGTGAAAAACAGATGAACATTCTTTTCTTTCTCCTTTTCAGGAAAATCAGGACGTATGGAAAAACTTAACTCCTAAAAGGATTAAATTGCCAAGTTTATCCACATTTGTACCAAAAAAGCCCTATAGATACATGTGACTTGCAAAAGTATCCTGGAGTTTGCTGTGTCTTTTCCACTTGAATTACTCCCAATACACACAATGTTCCACTTTGCATTATAGCCCTGCCAACTGAAGAAAATAAAACTGAAGTAGCAGATAGTAAATTCAAGAACCTGAAAGCTCACATTAATTGAAAAAAAGTATCACAGATATTAAGGCAGGAAGAAAGCACTTTTATCAACTTGTCAGAACTCCTAAAAATCACAAATTACACAATTCTATCAGGGAATGACTGTATTTAAAATCTAGAAATAGGTATGTTGACACTTGAGTGCACTTTGGGGAGAGAGAAATTTATGCATTTGTTCATTAGGGCTATTCCTGAGCTGAATGAATGGATGAATTTCCTGAAAAAGATGATGTGTCCATTGGAAGATCCTAGAGTTCCAAAGAATACCTGGGGCTCTACAGATTACGGGAACAGCCTGTCCCAGTGCAGCACATGCAGTTCCAAAAATTGTTTTGTACTTTTCTGAATCTTTCAGCTGAATTTTTGTTTCATTTAAAGCTGATTTATGCCTTCTCTGAGCTTGGTGATTTGTCTTTGCATATTTATGACTAATTTCCAAGATCTGAATGATAAAGGCCTCTAAACCACTTCATGGGAAGAAAAGCCAAATTGTTCTGACCTCAATCCTTTAGAAATAAAGAAACTGTCTAAGGACTTGAGAACAGTGTAATGTGGTTCTATCAGTGGGATGGTGTTTTTACAGCCGTAGCTGGGCATAGTGCAATGGACAAGAGGAATGAAAGGCATTTTCAATAAGAAGAGTAAAGCAACAGCTTTTAGGAGATGATTGGGAGTAGAGCTTTATAGAGCACAACAACAAGCTGCTGTTGCAGCAAGTGGATGTATCTGCCTAAGGCAATTGAGGTGCTTGCCCAGCTGTGGAGGCAATGTGCATCTTGTGCTTGTCACCACCTCAGTGCTAATTTATTTGCCCTCTGTGTTTACGTGAGTTCCTTTGAAGCCCAGAGATATAAAGACATAAATTTCTGTCTGCCTGCACAGCACCCAGTTCACAATGTGGACGCCAGCCTATGGGATGTTGGTACCCATGGACTAACAGCTACAGTCAGGAGGAGAGCATGAAATGGACAGGTGGTGGATGAATTAAAGGGCAGGGATACAATAGTTATGAAATCAAAAGAGTAGGAAAATCTCCTTTAATTAAAGGGATATAAAAATAGCCAGAATTACCACAGCATACAGAATAAATAGAAACCAAAAATACTTTACAGAGTTGAATGGGTTTATACACAAACATTTTTGGGTTTTGTTGTTTTTTTTTTTAATCAGTCAGGAGTTCTCGCCTTCAGTTAAAGGAATCGTGAGAAGCGTCACCAAAATCCAGCCAGCTATGTGAGCATTGGCATGGAGCAGCCTTTCAACAGCTCACATCAACATACACAAGAGTGCACAGACAGGAGGTAAAGACAGTCCCAAATAAAATTACTCAAAATAGACAGTAGATCATTAATTTGTCCCATACTCAACAATTAAGAAAAGCTTTTGTGACAATTTTTTATGGTTATGTTAATGACTATAAGATAGAGCTTCTTAGTCCTCAGTTCAGACTGTTACAATGACAATAATGATGCTTTGCCACCCTGCTGCAGCTGATGATCTGTCCCTCTCAGTTGGCAGAGCACTGATTTTTATGCACCATCTTTAAGACAGAACATTTGGCACTACAGTGTGAATTGGAAACTGTGCTGGCATAGCAAGCAGTACTCCTTCATAAAATATGCAAAAATCACCCAGAAATCTCTTGAAGGGTTAAGAAGACAAATCTTTGTACAGTTAATAATATTATCCTTGTCAAAACATACTTCTGCTATCACACATTTCCTCACCGTAACTAAAATTGTACCCCAGCCCCCCCCACTAATCCCAGGCAGTGCTGAGCAGCCACATTCCTCCTGCATTGTTTAGAATAAATGTTTATTCCAAGGCCTAAGTGTTCTCAGAAAGAGAGTGAGAAAATGGCAGCTGGGTTATGTATATATTTTTACCACAGATTATTAATGTGGGAGTTGGCTCCTTATTCAAATGGGAACTGAAGACTAAAGCAGACATGGTGTCATGCCAAGCTTGGGAGAATGCTACCACGTGGAAGGAGATATTATTCTGCCCTCTGCAAGATCCATTCATCTATACAAAAACTGTCAGTTCGTGGGTTTATGTGATTTTCCACATATGTCATAGACATCAGTTTAGAGCAGGCTCTTTAACCCTACCCCTGTATCTGTGCATGCTTGAATGTGTGTATACGTATACATTTTAGAAACATCCAGTTGCAAGACAAACTTTGGCTAATTGACTTTTACCGGTAAAAAATCCTCCCTGTTTAATAACTTTTTGTCTACTTTGCATCATTGCATTGGGTCTGTCTTTACTGGCTGACTTCTCCCTCCCTCTTGTTTATCTTGCTGTGAGTTATTAAGTGACTGCTCCTTGTGAAACAAAAGGAAATACCAGTACTTTTTCATCCCTGCATTTTAACTCTCTGTTCTGTTAGACATTTTGGGAGACACACATACAGTAGAAGAGAGGTGACAAAGTAGAAATTGAAGAATATGTTGCTATATGGTGCCTTATCTTAATTAGTGAACAGTTATTTCCCCAGCCAGAATATTTTATCTAAGAGTAAATAGTCTTCCAGTGTTGCAGTTATCTGAATATTATTTTAATGTATTCTTTCCAATACCCCTGTGGGGTAGCTATTAGAAGTTATTATGGAAAATATTTAATTATATTATCATCTTCCTTATGATATAGATAGCAAACACAAAGAGGGAAAGGTCCATATTCTATGTAAACTGGCTTCTTAGGAACAATTTAGATACCAAAGGCAAAAAGCCTCATTATTTTATCATTTATGTTACCCTATGGGCATAATACTAGAAAAATTCTCATTTTCACAAGTGGAGGTCTGTATCTCAGCAAACCCAGATGCAGTCCAGTATCAAATCATTTTTCTCTCAAAAACCTATGAGTGATCAGGAATATCTAACAATGTGTTCCTCCAGCTACAATGCACTGAGGTGATCTGATCCACTACGTGTACTCAAAGAATATCCTACACATGACTATCGTGTGTAAATCATACTTTAGTTATTGCATTCATTAACACAAAGAAATGGCTGTAACAGGGTTCTTCTAGGCAAGGTTATGGAGTAGATCATCCTAAGTGCAATCACACAACACCTACAGGATGGACAACGGGTCAGACCCAACCAGCACGGGTTTAGGAAGGGCAGGTCCTGTCTGACCAACCTGATCTCCTTTTATGACCAGGTGACCTGCCTGGTGGATGAGGGGAAGGCTGTGGATGTGTCTACCTGGACTTCAGCAAAGTCTTTGCCACACTCCTAGAAAAGCTGGCAGCCCATGGCTTGGAGCCATGGAGCACAGAGCCCATTCTGTGCTGATCAGATTGCTGATCAACAATCTGAGTGTTGATCAGCTGGAAGGCAGGAGGGTTCTGCAGAGGGACTTGGACAGGCTGGAGAGTCGGGCTGATTCCAACGGGATGACGTTCAACAAGGTCAGGTGCCAGATCCTGCACTTTGGCCACAACAACCCCCTGCAGTGCTACAGGCACAGAGTGGCTGGAGAGCAGCCAGGCAGAAAGGGATCTGGGAGTTTGGAATGATAGGAAGCTGAACGTGAGCCAGCAGTGTGCCCAGGTAGCCAAGAAGGCCAATGGCATCCTGGCCTGGATCAAGAACAGTGTAGTCAACAGGACCAGGGAAGTGATTCTTCCCCTGTGGTCTCACCCTTCACTGCTGGTGAGGCCACACCTGGAGTAATGTGTCCAGTTCTGGGCCCCTCAGTTCAGGAGGGATATTGAGGTGCTGGAGCAGGTCCAGAGAAGAGCAATGAGGCTGGTGAAGGGACTTGAGCACAAGTCCTATGAGGAGAGGCTGAGGGAGCTGGGGTTGTTTAGTCTGGAGAAGAGGAGTCTCAGGGGAGATGTCACCACTCTCCACAACTACCTGACAGGAGGTTGTAGCCAGGTGGGGGTTGGTCTCTTCTCCCAGGCAACCAACAGTAGGACAAGAGAGCATGGTCTTAAGCTGTGCCAGGGGAGGTTTAGGTTGGATATTAGGAAGAAATCTTTTACAGAAAGAGTAATCAAACGTTGGAATGGACTGCCCAGGGAGGTGGTGGATTCACCATCCCTGGAGGTTTTTAGGATGAGACTGGACGTAGCACTTGGTGCCATGACCTGGTAACCACGGTGGTGTTGGATCAAGGGTTGGCCTTGATGATCTCAGAGGTCTTTTCCAACCCAGTTTATTCTATGATTCATGATTCTGTGATTCTAATCAGGAATTTAATAGAGTGTTTGTAGGGTCCCAGATTCAATTCTCACTTCTGCTGAGCAAGTTCAAAGCCACACATCCTACCTTCCAGCCTAAGCTGTAGCTTACTTGGCAGAGTATCTGCCTCTTCTCCTCTTCCTAAGAGTTACAATTTTCAAAGAAAAACTTGACAACTGTCAGGACTCATTATGCCAGTGGTTAGAGAAGTCCTCTGCGAGGTGGTGACGTGGTGGCCAGATCTCTCCCCAAGTTTAGTTTGTATATTATACTTGAAGGCTGTTTCACGTACATCATTAGTTTTATTCTGGTAGGACAAATCACCAATAATATTCCCAAACACTCTGTTTTGTTGATTTCAGATTACTGATGGTTTCTCAGTTTTTAGGAGTTAAGGCCACTCTCACATGTGAAGCTTCTTCTCTTGACAGCATCACACCATGGTCGTGCAGTGAGGCTGCTGGACAGCCTGCAATGCACCTATACTATACGGAGGGGGGTATGGTATAGGGAGGGTGAGGAAGAGAGGTGACATTGCAAAACTAGGATGAAGAAGAAAGATTCAGTTAGGAATGGATGACAACAATATTTATACAAAATACTCTCTGTGTATTCAGCAGAGGACCTAGTGTGGGGTCCCTTGGGAAAACAAGAGTATCACTTCATAAATAGCCACATAGTAGCATCAAATGAGATCATTCCATACACAGGCAAGCTGAATTCTGCAGCTTCTACTTAAGTGCTTGCTTTGCAACCCAAATAGCATTTATTTTAATGGTACTTAAGAATAAATAAAGATGAAAGGAGCAACAGTGCCCCACAGCATATTAAATTGGGCCATTTCTCCTTGCAAGTGGCTTAACTTAAGGCACTTGAGCCTCTGCCTCATGTTCCCACAGGTTTCAGACAGCAAGCTAACTTTGTTCTTTTAAAAAGGGTTATGAAAATGCAAACTAACAAGTCGCACTAAAGTTTAAAAGTAATTAGCTTGGAAGACCAGTGTCAACATAAATGATATTAAAATGTCTAGCCAAGTGCTATGTAAATTACTGCAGCACTGGAGAGTATGAGGACATCTAAATAACATGGGCACAAGAGAAATCTTAAATAGGTGTAGATAGAAAAGAAAATTCTCATCCATTCAAAATCACTGCCTCAAAGCCAGTAAATCTAAGTTGTATAAGTACTATTTCATCTATTTTCAAATAAGGTCTAATAGTAGATGACTGGGTCACTATCATTCTCTAAAGCAAGAGAAAAATTGCTAGCTCACTTCAGAACATATCTTTTCCTTTTGAGCGGCTGAATTTTTGGCATACCACAGCTCAGTCCTGTTTGGAGCCTTGTAAAAGTCATTTCTTTGAGCCTATCAGTAGCCAAACGGAGCACTGCGAACATTCTCGCTGGAGCTGCCAGCGAAACAATGGCTCCCCGAGGATTAACTTCTTCTCAGTTAGAAAGAAAGCGAGCCTGTGTTACCACAGCATAATGGCCTTCATCTGTAACCTAGATCTGAGTTAGTTTCTTTCAAATGCCTTCTCACTGTGCTATCAGGAAAGCCATGCAGTGTTCAGCGAACTTCACAGGATCAAATGGTGTCATTGGGAACCTGCTGTCCTTTCCCTGAGCCCTTTTGGAGAAAGCCTGAGAAAAAGGAAAGGGTCTCAAATATCTTTCCGGGAGAGAGAGGTATGGGGCAGTACAGGGAGCAGGGAACAAGCACATCTTTCTCATCAGGAAACAGTATGATAAACATCCCTGTGTACTTTGCTGCCCTGACGTGTGGATCCAGGGGACAGGAGGGGCGACGCTCACTGCAGTTTCTGGTCACTCAGCCTTTGACAGCAAGGGAGCAGGAGCAACTGTGGTGTGTTATATGGTAGCCCAAAGTGCTGATCACTGCCTGCAAACATCCGTGTCTCCTCCTGTCTGAGGCTGGGTCTAAAATAAAACCAGGGAAGGTGACCTTAAAGGCCACTGCCTTCCAGCTTGTTCTGCACCCAAGGGAACAAGGTATTTGCATCTCCCATGGGCATATAGGCCTTTCTGTCTAAAATACAATACAGCTTGTCCTGCTGAACATTTTTCAGGTAAGCTTCTAACATGAAGGATGTCACAGAGCCTGAGTCTGCAAATGCTTGTGTGAAAAAAAAAATATTTTTTGCTCCCATGAGACAGTCTGCTGGCAGATCACCAGTCACAGTGCTGGAGTAGGAAGGAATAAATCCCAGAACTCATCCACACTGAAGGCCAGTCACTGTAACTGGGGTACAACTGCACTGACCTCTAAAGGGGGTAGTGTTAAATTAATGTGGAGTCCTTAGAAAACATTACCCCATTTATTTTGAGAGCTGTGGACTCCTGATGACTTAGACTACATTCTGGTTCTTTGTGGGAGATTTATCAGATGTATGGTAGGAATCTGAAAGACTGTCTGGAACTGGTAAGGGTAGGTAAGTTGGAAAGGGAAAACTTAATTTAGACATCTAATGATAAATGCTCCAGTTCAGAAGAACATTCCTCCATAGTCAGAGAAGTAAACTATCAGAGACCAACCCCCCCTTTGCTTATCTGAACTGTTTACTTGAGGTACCTACATCTATTCATTTACTCCACAGCATGCCCAAGCAGTCAGCCCTGGTTTTACAAATTCTACATCCAAGAAACATAATAAAATACATCTCCTTACCTGCTCTGTGAGGAGCTCTCAGGTACATGGTACATGAAGACATTTCCTCGAGAGGCAGCAGCCCAGTAACTGGCCATGTTTATGATGGGACATGTGATAAACTGGTCACTGATAAAAAAGGAGAAGGGAACAGACACAGTCATGTAATGGAAAAAAGGAAAGAACCCCCACAACTAACAGACCACTCTCTTGATAATTTTCTTTAAATATTCCAAAACAGCTCATATCTCTGCCTTCAAATCCACTGAAGGAAACCACATTTACCATCTATGAGTGCAGTATCACTTAGAATTCACTAAAATTGCTGTTTTATGGAGTGTTGAACAACAGTGATGATAGTAAATAAACCAGATCTGACACATGAGGACTATCCTGGCCAAAAAAACAATCCCATTTTATTCTAGTTTATGGGGGCCCTTGCTTATAATAGAATAAAGCTCCTTCTGGCACCACTAGGTTGCAATGACATCTAATAAAAGTTTTTATATATTTCCTGGATTAAGGGCCAAAAATATAATTTCTGAATTTGGATCTCTGTGATTTCTTTGGGTAAAGTTTCCACTGCTGGAAGAGGCAAGAGACCACTTTTGAAGATAACCTGCAGGGCTCATCAATACAGAATATCTGGTACAATACATTTGGGAGACAAAGATTAAGCAAAAAGAGTGCAATGAGATAGCTAAATATTCAGTTTAACGCCAGGTAATGTAATGCAAAAGGTATGAGTGAAGCAACTGTATCCAAACCTTCCTACTTTCCACAGCCCCAAGAAGGGGGACTGGAACGTGGGGTCAGCAGCAGCTGGAAGAAGCACAAGCTGTTCAAGGGGGGCAGGTAGAAAACAGGACACCTTACTACAATAACACCTTACTTGTTATGATTCCTCAAGGCAATACTATATATACACATATCATCATTCTCACTCTTCACGTGTCCAAAGACTCAGCACATGCTTTGGGCATTCATATACCCTTACCTACATAAGTGCACACAAACATATCTGCTGAGGAAGTGGGAGGTTTCAATTCTCAGTTTAGTGAATCTGAAACAGCAGCTTCTCCTTCAGACTTGGTAGGTAAAAAAAAATAAAAATAAATGACTGGTGCAAGAAAGAACAATGTCAGAGAAGCATGAAAACACATTGCTATATTTAACTGGTATGGTTATGAAAGGTACTGTTTGGGTATCTATCTTGGTTCAGCAGAGTTTATTTTAAGCCCATCTGTGAGACCACAAGCTATGGGCTGACCGACCACAGGGCTCTTTGACAGTTATGGTTGACAACACCCATATGAAATGAAAATTACCGATCTTCACACGCCTACCAGCATGGGGTTTTAGAAGAGCAGATGGTCTTTGAAAACTAGGGAGTCTGGGGAGAGCATTAGCTCTCGAGAAATGCTTTGAGATACATTTCACCATTTAAAACTGATTCTCAGTTGCTGCTATGGGGGAAAAAATAGTCAACTATTCTGGGGAAGTAAAAAAACTTAAATACATAGTAACCACAAAAATGAAAAAGCTGTTTCTTATAGGCATGGAATACCAGAGTTAAAAAAAAAAAAAAAAATATTAAACTAATTTTATACTTAGGAAAAAAATACAAGAACTCAGTGGAAATATTTTAAAACTATGAAATATGCACAATGTATGTAGCTTATAACTACCACTTATGTTGCTCTATCACACTTTGTAATTCCTGTTAAAACTTTAGCAGTCAATTATAACTTCCTGAACTAGAACTTTTCTAAGCTTACACATCTATGTTGGTAGTAAGATTTTTGTTAAAAAGAAACAAAACTAAGGGAAAAGAACCCCAAAACCCAAACCAACTAACCAAACATCAAAAACCCTGAACAATCCCCTCTTTTCTTAACCATTTATATGATACCGATGTAGGTGACTGTCATTCCACACCTGTTGTCTCCCTTTCCCTTCTGCTGTAGTTGGAGTACATTCCATAGTGTTTAAAGCAGATTATCATCAGATGTCCTGCTCTTACTGCTCATCCTTTTTTCTTGCTCAAGAATAAGCCATCCACTTCTTTCCTTAGCCAAGGCATTTGCCTCATATCATAAAGGAGTAGGGAATCCCTATGCCCAGGAGGCTGTCACAGGCGCTTGCAAGGAACTGTTGGTGTATCACATTCCTGCTGGAAGTGAGCTCTGTGCCAGCCCTTGCAGCTTTGCAAAAGTCAGTGTTTGCACCACGCTGAGCCCTGGGCTATATGTGGATGATCAAACGTGACAGCCCTGTGTTATAACAGCTCCTCACAGAGCTATGAGGGGAGACCTCATCACAGTCTACAATTTCCTTTTGAGAGGAAGAGGAGGGGCAGACACTGATCTCTTCTTTGTGATTACCACTGACAGAACCCAAGGGTTCTGTCAAGGTCTGAAGGCCTGAAGTTGTGTCAGGGGAGGTTTAGGTTAGACATTAGAAAAAAGTTATTCACCCAGAGGGTGGTTGGGCACTGGAACAGGCTCCCCAGAGAATTGGTCACAGCACCAAGCCTGACAGAGTTCAAGAAGCATTTGGACAATACTCTAGGCCACATGGTGTGACTCTTGGTGATGGTCCTGTGCAGGGCCAGGAGTTGGACTCAATGATTCCTGTGTCTCTTCCAACTCTGTGATTCTGTATCTCTAGATGAGAAGAAGGGTTAAAATTTATGTCCTTCAGTGGTTTATTATGGCTTAAAACCTTACTGATCTGATTAAAGAATTATGGAAGGAGATGGAAGGAGACTGAAGACGAGTCCTAGCTTTAATGCCCATGAACCATAGTGCTTCCAGAGGTACTGCAGGCAGTGTCTCCAGATGTCACAGTGATGGGTGGCCTGTCCCTGGGACAGGCTACAAGGGAGAACAAATGTCATGGTGCGAGAGTTGACAAATAGCACAAAGCTCAACCCACGGACTTCTGTCTTGTTTATTCCATGACCTCAACGCACTGGCACACCTGGACCACCCAGAAACTACTGTCCACTTTCTTGGAGCAGATGTTTCCATGCAAATCTTGGCTCTTGTTCATCTCCTGCTCCCTAAGGCTGCCCTGGAGCGATGCTCTGCAGCTCCGATGGAGGAATAAAAAGAAAACCCTGTTTCTGAGGTGTTGTGGAGAGGGTCACAGTGGGACAGAAAACTTAACACTGAGACTGCAGATACAGGGAGCTTGTAGCTATTATGTCTCAGTTAAGAACAGAGGTGAAACATCTTGGACTGGCATGTTAGAATTCAAGCCACCAGTTTATAAACCACATCACATTAGAAATGTAAAGAGTTTTCATAATGCATCTGCTCATGAAGCAGAGACAGGAATAGGGAAAGAGTTTTTGATTAATTTTTGGAAAATCTGTTCCACTTAAACATTCAGTCCCTGAGTTTGCACAGAGGCAGAAAACACGAAATTTCTCCTCAGTCTGTCTTCTTTCAGAAAAACCGAAACACTCCCCACCCCTCATCTTAAGATCTGTAACTGGCTAAAGCAAACTGGTTGCCCGTGGGGGAGACAGCAAACTCCAGTCTTCTCTGCAGACCAAACCAGCATGTGACCCAAGCTAAAGACAATGCCCCAACTGGGCAGTGAACCCTTCCAGCTGACTGTTATCCAGAACTGCCTGAGCCCGATGCCAGGGTTTGACCCTGATACCCAGTTAGGGTCGAAGCTATGCATACATACAAGGTGGTGTGAACATGGTCAACTGCTCCTCTTCCAACTCCCAATGGTCCATAAAATGTTTCAGTGTAAAGTATAGGAGTGTATATACTGGAGGTAAGTTGCTCATGACTCTGCTGACATGTATGAAGTGCTAGAGTGTGTCCAGAGAAGGGCAACAGAGCTGGTGAAGGGTCTGGAGCACAAGTCTGAAGAGGAGCAGCCAAGGGAGCTGCAGGTGCTTATCCTGGAGAAAAAGAGGCTCAGGGGGAACTTTATTGCTCTCGACAATTGCCTGAAAGGAGGTTGTAGTAAGGTGAGGGTTGGTTTCTCCTCCCAAGTAACACTTGAGAGGAAATGGTATCAAGTTGTGCCTGACATTGTGAAGAAATATATTTTGCAGGTTTCATAATAAACAAAATAATGTAATTGCTGAAATCAAAGTTTTCAAACTTGACCACTGAGGAAAAGTATCTAACTGTATAATTAGGTGACTGGGAATAAAAGCCAGTCTATTAGTTCTTCTACTGTCACAGGCATGAGAGGACTCAAGAAATAGTTGATGCAGTGTATGCAAACAACCCAGTCATCTTTGACATGAAAGAGTACACAAATAAGCATTAGTAGTCTGAATCCAATATACAGTTCTGGAAAGACATGTCAAACTTTTAACAAGGCACAAAAATCAGTTCTATTTCCATTTACCAATGACATTGGAAACCTCACAGAAAATGAAATCATATTGCCCATTTTTTGTTCATTTGCATAAGAATTTCTCAAGTTTTTCAGAATATAAATGCACACTGTAGATAAGCAAAATAAACCTTGTTCAACTCCAATCACACAGTTGTAATAGGATGACTTGCTCACCGGGTAGCATTTTCCAAAGCCCTGGAAAAGGATGAATAATCATCAGTTGAATGTTCGAGGGAGTAATACCATGTAGCTGCATCTTCAATGAACAAGTTGGACTCTTCTCCTCCTAGAGAATTTTGCAGAGCCTGATAAAAGGCTGTTTTGCTGTTGGCTCTTCCTTGACTTTCTTCAAATTTCTGAGAACAAAAGCATACATGGAATTTAGAAACAAAACCAAAAGATTCATTTTCATTTTTTGGTGAAACAATATAGGCTCAGATCTCCCTCTGCTGGAACAAGTCCTCTATGCTGTGATCCCTGATTTCTAGGGGATTAAGTAGGGGACAGTCCTACTTTTCGTTTTCCCAAAACTATCACCGACCAGAAGCATTGGTTTCTTCTAAGTATAGTATAGGACAGAAACCTTGATCTAGTAATTCCAAATCATAGGTACCACGCTGAGCAGGCGGAGCTCTAATAGCACAGAAATCCTGCTGGCTCTCACAGAAGTAGTTCCCGGGGATAGCTCTCCACTGTGTGTCCAATTCTGTCTTTCTGATGAATTCCCTGAGAGAAAACTAGAGGGGAGAGAGGGAGATTTTCCTATTTCCCTTTGAAAATTCCAGAAAGTAAACATGTTGTATAACCATTTCATGGCTATATCAATTTGTCTCTTCTGGGAACACCTACAAAAAAATGTGTAAGTTCTGTATTTAGGTCCCTTTCTGGAATAATATCTGCCTTAGCCCTGGAAGAGAAATTCCATTTCTCCAAATCTCAATGCAAGGAACAGCCGTGATCTTCAAGCTTCATAACTGCTAGGGCCTTTCAAAGAAACCAACAGTGAAACACTCTTTTCCTGTGGTCTGAAACCTTTCTTAACATGAAGGCCCATTCCCCAGAGCAAAGTGCCCATGTCACAGGGACAATCTTCTATGCCAAACTGTGTACCCAAACACACTTTTATCAAAGCTAGACTGCTAGAATTTTTCAGGACATCTTTCTTTGAGAAAGTTTCTTATTTTGTCAATTCAGTTTTTTTATTTTTTTCTAAAGAATTTATTTCAAGTTCAGAAACAGAGCAACTTCCCTGAACTTTCCTGTTCATCAAGTCCTTTCTAAAGAGGGCACCATGTAGGTGCATGTTGGGTGAAACTTGGATAAGAACTCCAGAGAAAAAGATCTAATAAACCACCTCTATTATTTTGAGCAGTCAGTCTGATGCAAAATAGGTCAGTGTCTGCCCAGTCTGGTTAGTGTTGATGCTTTACTGAAAATATTATTTTGATGGCCCACAGCTGGTTTTCATCACACTTCTAGAAGGTCTTTCCACAACCCTATACAGAAAGTACAAACGGAATAATTACTTTTCAATAGATTCACAGAAATCAAAGACGGAAAATAAGTTCCCGATGTGCTGAGGCCGAGGTTTGTCCTTAGTGACATATTCTAATGCCCTGTGCACTTTGATTAAGTAATTTTGAGGGATTTCAAAACACTACCAAACATCTCAAGGTCCAAGAAGATCTTGGAAATCTTCCTTGTACTTGTAAAAAATTCCTCTTTTGCTAGATTTTGGCCTATGCATTGTGAAAGAGTCATGTGGTGGTAGTTTTAGTAATACAGCTGTACTTTGAAAAAGATGGGCAACTCAGTCATGACACGTCACTTCATGTGCATAAATGCCACATAAGAAACTGCATAGCACACTTGCCTGCAAAATCGTTCAGCTTAAATACAGCAAGGACACGCATATTCTTCTGCAAGAAATAGAAATGATCACTGAAGATCTGACTGAAAGTTCACTGAATTCAAAAGAAATCTTTCCATCACAGCTTTGGCATACATCAATTCAGACTCCTACCAACCAGCAGAAGCAGTGCTTCGTCTAGATAGGGATCTCTCATTTGGCGTCTGGGGTTAGCAGTTATGGGTAAGAACAGATGCTTTTCCATGCCAGTGCAAAGCCCAAGCTTTTGTGTATAAATCATCCAGGTACAAGTAACTTTCATGCGATACTTTAATTTTATTGGCTTTCTAAAATGGATTTGTTACCTTATTCTACACCTGTCATGGATACTTAAACCAGAGATAAATAAAGAGAAGAATCTTAGGGTATTGATTATGTACCCTAGGAACTGTTCCTTCACTGTGTCATTGATGGCCAAGTATCAAATAAACATTAAGGTTGAAAACCACAGAGAAGGAGATGGATCATTATACAGCAACACACAGTTAAGCTGAGGAACTCCTTGCCACATTGTTTTGTGGATGCCAAATTGGTGGAGATGAAGTTTCATGAACGAGTTTTTTAATTAAAAAAAAATAAAATTATTTGATGGTTGTTAGATACAGAAAGACTGATTCAGGCTAGGAAGTCTCTGAGCTGCAAAGTGCTAGAGGTTTGCAGAACATTTAGCAGAAGTATCATATTTGCTTACCCTGTTTTTACAAACAGCCTCTCTTAACCACTACTGAAAACACCATTTTGTGCTAAATGGGCCTTTTATCTGGCTCAGTGCAGTCAGCCTCAGGTATTTAATGTCAGAGGTCAAGCAGACAAGGCAGAAGGCTGGCTTGACTGAACAGGGATCTTACCTTGGAAATAAGGCAAAAAAAGAAGGTATCTTCCCATATCACCAAGGTCCGGTGATATGGGAAGAATACAGAGATGCTGCTTGCCACTGTAGAGAGAAAATTTGTGTGGCCAAAGCACTACTGGAGTTGAAGCTGGTCATGAATGTGGGGAATAATAAAAAGAGGTTTTTTCAAACATATTAATGGCAAAAGGCAGTGTAGAATAAACATCAGCCCCTTACAGGATGAGGATGGTCACCTCAAACAGGGACACAGACAAGGTAAAGGTGTTTAATACATTCTTTTGCCTCTGTCTTCAACACAGATGACAAATCAAGGGGATCTCAGTGTCCTGAGCTGGAGGACCATGACTGAGAATGATCAACTCCCAGTCTACCCTGAAATTGTGTGGGATCTGCTGCTCCAGCTGGATCCCAATAAATCTTGGGACCTGACGGGATTTCATCTAAGAGCTGCTGATGTCATTGCAATGCCTCTCTCAACTATTTTCAAGCAGTCTTGGGAATCTGGAGAGGTCCCAGCTGACTGGAAGGTAGTGAATGTTGTCCTGATTTTCAAGAGAGGCAATAAAGAGGACCCTGGAAACTACAGGCCTGTCAGTCTCACCAATGCTTGCTAAAATCATGGAAAAGATTATTCTGAGAGGTATTGAAAACCATCTGGAGGACAATGCAGCCACTGGTCACAGCCAGCATGTTTTCATGAGGGGAAAGTCCTGCCTGTCGAACAGGATTTCCTTCTATGACAAGGTAACCCACCTAGCTGATCAAGGGAAGTCAGCTGATGTAATCTTTTTGGATTTCAGTAAAGCTTTCAATACTGTCTCTCACAGGATCCCCCTGGACAAAATGTGCAGCTCATAGCTGGAAAACCATGTTAAACAGTGAGTGAGCAACTGGCTCACAGGTCAGGCACAAAGAGTTATAGTGAACGGGGTAACATCAAGCTGGTGACCTGTTCACTAGTGGGGTTCTGCAGGACTCCATCTGAGGTCCTATTCTCTTCAACATCTTCATTAACTCCTTGGACACAGGACTTGAAGGAACACTGAGTTTGCCAACAACACCAAATCGGGAGGAGCTGTCAACTGCCTCCAGGGCAGAGAGGCCCTGCAGAGAGACCAAATTAGAAAGATGGGCAATCACCAACTGTGTGAATTTTAACAAGAGCAAGTGCTGGACTCTGCAGCTGGAATGGTGAAACCCTGGTTGTGTGTATAGACTGGGAAATTAGAGGCTGGAGAGCAGCACTGCAGGAAGAGACCTGGGCGTCCTGGTCAATGGCAAGGTGAATATGAATCGGTAGTGCCCTGCAGCCAGGAGGGTAGTTAAAGGCTGACAGACCTCAGCCTTTCATTGTAAGCAATTAAACCATGTCCTGAGCTGTATCAGCCAAAGCATCACCAGTCAGTCGAGGGAGAGGATTGTCCTGCTCTGCTCTGCTCTGCACTGGGGCAGCCTCACCTTGAATATTGTGGCAGTTTTGGGTACCACAATATAAAAAAGACATTAAGCTGTTAGAGAGCATTCAAAGGAGGCCAATGAGGATGGTGAAGGGCCTTGAGATGAAGTCTTATAAGGAGCATCTGAGGTCACTTAGGTTGTTCAGCCTGGAGAAGAGGAGACTGAGGGGAGACTTTATTGTGGACTTCAACATCCTCACAAGAGGAAGTGGAGAGGCAGATACAGATCTCTTCACTTTCATGACCACTGAAATGGCCCCAAAGAAATGGCACAAAGCTGAGCTGGGGGAGGTTTAGCTTAGATACCAGGAAAAGTTTTTTCATCCAGAGGGTGGTTGGGCACTGGAACAGGCTCTCCAGGGCAATGGTCACAGCACCAAGCCTGATAGAGTTCAAGAAGCATTTGGACAATGCTCTCAGACACGTGCTGTGACTCTTTGGCTGTCCTCTGCAGGGTCAGGAGTTGGACTCCACAATCCTGATGAGTCGTTTCCAACTCAGCATATTCTACGATTCTATTCTATGATTCTATGATTTACTGTGCCTATGTACCAGTTTCTGCGATCTCCAAAATGCCCCAAAAACTCTGGTGACCTTTCTCAGCAATAACTGATAATAGAGAGTGGTCCCTGAGTTGTGTTGAGTCAGATGAAAGAGGACTCAACTGGCAGAAATGGATAAGAAACAGAACTGGTATTTGTAATATATTTTCCTCCCCCAGACAGCACTAAAATAGCACAATCTGAAAGAATTTCTGAAGTGTCCCTTTGGTTACAATATAATATAATTTAAACTTCCGACTTGAACATGATAGCCCCAAACAAAGCAATACATTCAAAATGAAATTCACTAAACATTTAAAAGACAAAATGTTTTAACTTCTCAGAAATTGATTCAATTAGACCAATTTTCCATCTCCAACAAATGTTTCCCATTAGAAAATATACAACCAACGAACAATCTTCAAATTACAGTAGATACAACAGCTACTACCAGATTAATAGAAACAGCTGCACATCATGTAAAGTAATTTATATTCTGCTAACCTTTAAAGAGGCATTAGAAACTGACCTCAGAGTTATAGTAGGGTTTTCAACCTTTTTTAGAAAGCATGTAAGAAAATCATTAAAGTTAGTAGGTGCACTCCCTTCTACTCTTCTGGTGATGCAAAGTCATCACAAACATTGCTTAAATAATGAGTTAAATAATGCTTATTGTTCTTGCTGCAGGATACCTACCGGAGCATATGAATGAATCCAGTCCAGGGTTTTATTTAAAAAGAAATTGTAGCAGTAGATAGACCAGACATTTACATCTTCCAAGGGGCGAAATGTACTTTTTCTGACAAACTGGAATAGTGATAACACTAACAGAGATCTTAGGCCTCATATGGCTTTTGACAAATACTGTCACAAAGGATGGTAAAAGACCTGACACCCATTCAGCAGAGTCTTCTAAGAATTCCATCTAGTTGCAAGACGAAGTAAAGAGCTGATATCAGCCTATTCTCCTCACTGATGGGATTTATCAGGACACTGCTCCCCTGGTCACTACAATAAATATACATATATCTGCCACCTGTTGTACATTGTTGAATTCCTTTTTCCATAAAGAAATTAACTGATTGTAATACAGTGCAGGATGGAAGTTCTGGTCTGCATAGGTCCAGTTGCTTGCATGAAGTAAACAAATTAGATTTCTATCTATCCAGTCCCCTATGTCCTGGTTTCAAGTTTTGCATCCAACTAGATTGTACTAAGGAGGGAAAGAAAAAGAAAGAAAATGCAAAAAGAACAGCCTTAATATTTCAATTAAATCGTTGCAGTGTGGAAATTACACAATAGGCACTGAACATATGGAGGATGTGGACTGGATTATACTGACCTACATGCTTAGAGAGACAAACACAGACATTGAGCCACATGAGTGAATCCATATATTTAATGCCATTAAGTCCTCCCACCTGAGCATCCCATATAGCACAGGGACAAAATTTTGTCAGTTGGGAATTGAAATCAATATTTTCAGAGGTTTCTGCTCAGCTGCCCTAATCTATGACTGCTCAAAGCTAATATTCCCTGAAGGTCTGCCATGGGAATTGTAGTGAATGGGTTCAGGCTTAACTACTCCATATGCCACACAATAGTGCATTATGGTACCACTTGCCAGTCCCCTAACAAACTCTGCTTTGTTTCTCACTTAGTTTCAACCATCTGATGGCTGCACTGGGGATGAGTAGGAAGCGCTGCAGGAAGTGCTGAATCTGTCTTAGTTCACATGAATAAGCATTTCAGTGAATGCCATAAAATGGACATTTCCACAGGCAAGACGTTGAGCACATCCTACTCCCTGCTGCATCATTGGGAGACCTCAGCCTTTAACTGTAGGCAAACAGAACAGAAATGTTTTGCCAGCACTTAAGTGATGCCTTCTGTCTTTCTAGTTCATTTTTAATAGCAAAGACCTTAATAGGCACAAGCAGTGTTGCCGTGGGAGTACAGACACCCAGCACAACCAAGTGTCAGTAAGTCCCCAGAGAACAACATGGTGCCAACTGGATTTACCACCTTTAGGTCTAGTTGCAGTCTAGAGGTTTTATTCTCACTTCTACGACTCATCTGCTAAGAGTTTATAAAACCTGCATGCAACTCCAGTCTAAAGTGATAAGATTTGCATCACATCTCAAGACCGCTTATATCCAAATGGATAAAAGTATATCCTCATCGCTTAACAGGATCAGTATTCATAGAGATCAGGATTAACAGAGCAAGCCCTTGACTGAATTGGCCAACACAGTTATTCCCAGGAGCTGGCAGAGCAAGTCAGCAGGGGTTAGGGTTTTCTAACCCCCACTCTTTGCATTAACTACACTGAAATCAGTCACCCTACAGAAGATGGAAATGAAGGACTTTGTCAATTACAAACACATGCCACAGCACCTTTTAGCTGTGTTTATCTACTGAAATACATGCATGGTTCTTCTCTCTGCAGAGTTGGAATATAACCACAGATGGATTTTGGTCCCAGGGAGGTTTGGTCCCCTCTTTGTAGAACAGATTAAATACTCTGGTTGCAGTCAGAGGCAAACTAGGAACTTGGTTCTCCAAGTTGAGTTCAGTACTCTGTCCACCAGCTAATCCTTCCCACACTCCTTAGTGTAACAGTAAAACCAGCTTTGGGTTTTCTTACAAAGATGCAAAACAGATCTACCTCAAGAGAACCCTTAAAATTAATAAAGTAGAACAGTGGGTTACAGTGTGGGTTGTCTCAAATCCTCCTTCGAGGTCTATTGTGGGGAGAGGACATTTAGCACAGATTAAAGGTTCTTTATGATATTATGACAGAGGAAATGGGGCACAAACTTCCAGATAACAACCACCATCTGCACTAGTTTCCATCACTGTGGCTTACTCAGGACTTCATCTGACTGACTGCAACCATACATGGTCATGGCTATGACATAGAAATTCTTCTGAGAACCTGGAGAATGCATGTTGTTAAATAGCTTAACAAGCATTGCAGTTTCCCAGCAATTAATACACTAACTGTGTCAACAAGGGAGAAATCAGGAAACTTTAACCTTGCAGCAAGTCTTTAAGAAAACAATCCAGACAGGAACACAGATTGGTTAAAACACTCTTGTTCCCCCAAGTCTTAAAAACCTGGAGCCACAGGAAAACAGAACTAGAGGAAAATGTGCATTTAAAAAATCATCAGGTCTACCAAGACTGTGAAAACAGTTTAAGAAAGTCAGAAGGAAGAAAATAGAATAGAACCACCTACCATGATTATGAGTTTTCTGGAACACAGATGGAATTTGACTTAAGGCATTAGGACAAAGTAAGGTACCTACTACTATAATAGGTAGTAAAGAAGCTATAATTATCCTTCTAAGTAAGGATAGTTAAACCTTAATATTAAGTAGAAACTTGGGAACAAACTTATTAGTAGTGCCTGTTGCAATGGGACATGGGATAATGGTTTTAGACTAGAAGTGGTAGATTAGTGGATAGAATATCAGGAAGAAGCTTATTACAATGAGGGTGGTGAAATACTGGGACAAATTGCCCAGAAAGGTGGTGGATGTACCATCCCTGGAAACGTTCAAGGTCAGGCTGGACAGGGCTCTGAGCAGCCTGTCTCGTTGCAGGAGGAATTGGACTAGATGAGCTTTAAAGGCCCCTTTCAACCCAAACCATTCCATGATTCAGTGATAAACTTTGACAAGGAAGATCAGAGGATCCCCAAAAAGGTCTCAGGTTGAGGTAGATATGACCCTTTCTTAGGGCTGAGTTGCACCAACTTTTTGAGTTCCCTTCCAATCTTATTTTCTGCAAGCCTTTAAATAAACAAGATATTTCAGATTTTCTTTTTGGAAAGGCAACATTTTTCTGCTAAGCTCTCAGTTACAAGTGTTTTTTCTTTCCATTTCAACCTGACACTGCTGGGATTTAGCACTTTTGCCTTTCATCAACACCATGATTTGTTGCATAATCTTCAAAACATCACAGAATTTCATTTCAATTTTCCAGATAACTGTCATATGCGGAAACAGTTGTAAAGGAAAGAATTTCACTTCCTAGTCTTCATCACAGGACTTATATTGAGGCTACTGAGGTTTCTTCTCCTCTTACAAGGTCTGGATCATTGTCTGCAGGCCTCCAGCATCACAGTATATCTTCTATGCCTTCCTCCTATGACTTCCTCTTTTAATTGATTCCAAAAGAGAAAGATACATAAAATAAGAGCAGGAATCTTCTGATGGAGACTAAACAGGTAATATGAACTTAATTCGGGTGGGTAAAGGGGTACTTTTGCCATTAATTCTGAAGTAAATTGGTCTACGTGTTACTGGCCACCAACAAAGAGAAGTTGGGACCGAACTTTCACAGCCAAGACATGAAATCCGCAGTTACAGAAAGATAGCAACAGACCTGCAGTTCACTTAGAAAACCCTCAAAACAATCCCTGCTGTGTTACATTCTCCTGTTGATTTCTTAGCATATACCTAAGCACTTGCTAATATTTAATTTAATTTGGCACTGTTAAACAGAGAAGAACTATTGCTCCTATCACAGAGAAGGACAAATGAACTAGAAAAGACCAATATGCTGTCTCAGGAACAAACAGTGCCAGAAGGCTCACAAGAAGACATAAAATCTCTGCGGATAAACTTTCAGGCTTTTGAGGACTTTTATGTCCAAAGTACAGCATGGATGCAATTCTTTTTCATTTCACCAGTTTGTGTCCTGAAACCTCAGTGCTGTTCTTAGTTACAGGCAGTCCATATTCAGAATCATCGTTATGAATCATCTTAAAGGCAACAGAGAAAACAGGTTACCAAAAAAACCCCCATCCCAAAATGCTGACTTAATCCTGCTGCAAAGTGAAGAACTTCATAACCAAGTTATGAGCTTGGTTTCTGCTTTGTGGGATATTACTGAGATTGAAATACAAATAGGATTTTGGAGACTGTAAAACATAAATGCTAAATCCCTGCTGATCTCCTACCTTTTCATATGTCCCCAGGAGATGTTAATCAACAAATATGATAATGAACAGAACTGGCTGGAGATGGACAATGCCTTTGCATATTTCCATGTAGTATAATTCACAACTTGTAGAAATCAAATACATCTATCCTTGCCGCATATGATTACTGTCATCACTATAGCATTAGTTCATTAACAGTGAGTGTCCTCCTACCTTAATTGCCTTAGCTCTGCTGATGAGCCCATCTTGCTGAGCACTTCCAATGAGCAGATCTACTTTCCGAAGCTGAGAGCGCTGCAGGGCTTCGGCTAAAGGTTCCTGCAGGTAAATTCCATCCACCACTGGACCCCAGTACTGGAATGGGCCACTTATAGCTAGCAGCTATGTTAGCAAAAAAAAGCAAGAATTGTGCAGTTAAATTAGCTTCCCCTTTCATTTCCATTTTATTTATGCTTAAGACAACTGACCTGATACCCTTCAAAGCAACAAGTGATCAGTTAATATAAGTGCAAGTTCACCACAGGGAGGAAACAATGGTTTTGCTGACAGTCTCAGTAAGTCAAACAGGCTGAAGAGACCAAAAGAATTGATGGTCTTATAGAGATAAAAATATTTTTTTAAATAAGGGATTGGCTCCATGCTGATCTTGATAAGAAAATTTATTGTCTAGTGGGCGTTTTAATTTGTGGGTAAAAGATCCATCTCTAGAATTATTTATACTGCAGCTTTCACAAGTCTCCCACTTCAGGTACAAAACACTGGCATCCCTCCCCACTTCCTTTTCTGCATAAATTCAGTTATTGAATCTACAGACACGACTCTCCTCTAGAGTAAAACCAAGGGGTAGATAAAAGGGAACTGAAAGAAGGCAAAAACTATATTTAGATTTATTTAGGAGACATGGTCAAAGCAGTATAAAAGGAATTTAGTGTAAAGGAGAATCATAGCTCAGAAGTGGATGTCATGGACATCAACTTCCCCCTACCAAAACTACTCTAGTTCCTCATTTACAAGGATTGAGAACAATTTATTTTTTTAAGATTTCTTACATCTTTGTGTCAATGCAAACTTTTTGGTTTCTTGCCAATGGCATATATTTTGCTGTGTTGTACCTTAGTCTGTGCATCATTGAGGACACGAGCAGGCAACAGGCGGAGGCAGGCTACAATTCCCTCACTGGTGGATGAAGGGCATCCCACATCTTCAGCCAGGACTGCTGCTTGAGTCTGTGCTCTTCTTGTAGTAATAATGGATGCTGGAGAAAAAGCTGAACCTCCCTGGAAAAAAAAACAACACAATAACAGTCAATACATTGTCAAAACACCTGGTTCCCTGGTGCAGGTAAAATAGATGAGAAGAAAAATCTGTCCAGATGCAGAATGTAAGACACTGGTATTTAAATCAATTGAAGCAAGTTCTAATGATCAAAACAAAGAGGTGTAGGGTTGGTTGGGCTGTTTGCAGATCTGCCACGGTTATTTTGGAAGAGCTCCGAAAAGTGTCTATACTATGTCTCCAACCAAGTCACAAATCTGTCTGAAAACTTTGCGGGAAGGAGAAACATTGAGACAGGAGCAGATACAAAGGTGCTGTGAGGCACAGGAGGGGATGAGGACCCCATCTTAAGAGAGGAAATTAAATAGAGTTTTATTATAACTGTGATAAACAAGGACTGAGAGCAGGCATGGTGTTCCTAAAGAAGAGCTATTTATATCCTGGGACAACGCTCGTACAAGGACATGGGCATTAAGTATTCATATTGAATGCAAATTAATTTCAGCTAGAAATCCTAAAACAGCTAACCCAAGCAGCAGTGAGGGTTTGGAAGAGCTATGAACTCAGGCAGGAACAAAAGACTAAACCAAACTACAGAAGATCAACCAGAGCACGAAGACTAAAATCAGAGCACAGGTTACAGTCCAATCTCTACAGTCCAATCTCTATCCCAGACTCTTTGTTTCTTTGCTACATCTGCACCAACATATAAAATGTCTGTACCAAGAAAAGATGGTACAACATTTTTGAGTAGGTGTGAAAACTTCTTAATGAAAATGCAGATAAATCTGATAAGATCTGACCTAGAACAGAAAGGTTGGAATAGTTCTGACATGTTTCAAATGACTAATTTCTAAACATTTACATCAGTTTACTACAACAACTGCTAATATTAGCTTCTGTCCTCTAAAAAACCCACACCTTAGACGTATGATATGAAAGACCCTGATCTATTCTACCGATTAACTTACTTCTTCCTGAATTTGCTCAAAGCATAACTACAAGTCTGCAAAAGCAAGTTAAAAAGAAACACAAAACAAACAGCAAAGCCTTAATTTGAAACTGTCTCAAAACTCTGAGGCCAGAGAACTCTGTGCAGCTCTGGCCAGAATGCAGGATATTTTTTATATTTCAAACAAGCAGAGCCATGGTTACTAACAGGATACCATTGCTCACAACTGGAGAAATTGGTTTCCAAATATAATTAAGAAGAGGTTATTGTTTGGGTATAGAGACAGTCTTTTCAGTTCATTGCATGTAGAATTTCTAGTGCTACTACCTTCCTGAAAGGTTTCTCCTCTTTTTTAAGGGAAGTGGAAAATAAGCACTGTTATTAGCTTAATGGCTGAGAAGCAGATGGTTGCAAATAACCGAAGTAAAAACTTATTTTCAATCCTGGGCCACTGGAAGAGCCATCTCCAGTTTTAAGAGGGTGGAAGAACTAAAGAAGAAGAAATAAACACCACTTGGTCTTATTCCTCACTTCTGCACTCAATTTAGATGAGAACTCAAGTGAGCCATGGGCTTTATCTTCATGTGGGATTTGCGGTCGCCTATTTTGTGTTTGTAAGGCACGATATTTGCCAGCTGCTGACTAGGTGCACTGACTCAGCTGGGCATGAGAGAGGAAGAAAAATATCCTTGATGAGAGTATCTCATGTGTGGGTGGGTCTCCAGCACACAGAGTGAGAATGATGTCTTTTCACCTGGCCTTCGGAAGAACATGTTCACCACAGCTAGGATGAGTGAGACTAGAAAAGGGACGGCACAGCATGCCAGCTTCCCTCAGAAGAGTAGCTTCCTTGCATTTCATTTGGCGCAAGAAATTATGTACCTCCTTGGTATAGCAGCAAAAATTAAATCTAGGATTGAGTAATATTTACTCCACTAATATGGCAAACATATTCTTCCCCATTGGATCTGAACATGCTCAGCATGCTTTATCAAGTATCCAATACCTCCACATGGCATTCATTTAAAACAAAACAAAGCCAAACCATCAAAAATTAAAGGGCTTCAGTTTCCCAAACTCTGAGAGCTTCACAAATTTTGAAAATGGAAGTTCCTGTGGAAATTCTGAAGCTGTCCCATTAAAAGGCCAAGTTTGGTAGGGAAAGAGAGTACCGAGATCAGATGACATACAGAACACAGAAATTCACTGGGACCAAGCAAAACATCCTGGTGTGTGCTTGATTTTGAACACATCTCCTTCCAGAGGTTTTAAAAGCTGTGCAAAGTCTCCCTATCTCTCAGATATCTACAACCTAAAAGACTGTCCTTGGGTCATGTACTGAGTCAAACGACAACTGCAAAAACTTCTGGACGGACATGTCCCACAAGTTCTCCACTGCAGGGGTAGAACTAAAGGCCTGGACAGGCAAAACTTCATGTCACAGCACTGGATATGTATGGGCTAACAATAGATATGATCAAAGCTCAATGACTAAAAATAAACCCCAAAACTTCTGCAGATACATTTGTGAGGTAAGAAGGGCTCTTGTTTGGAACCTTACTCTGGTTGTGGATATTTTCTCTTCTTTCCATGAGTGATTAGAAGAGGTTTACGTGGTCTTTTTTATTCTGTTTATTTCTTCCATTTTCCATGGTAATGGCCATTTCCCCATTTTGCTTTTTTTTGATAACATTCATATTCAAGGAGCAAGTCTTGCATTTGGGGTTTGAAAGAGATGTGTTATCTACTACTTCTAATAATGTTTAACTTTTACTAGGACTGGAAGCAGGTGATAGAGAAGCTTGGGACATAATTCAAGCAGTATTTGAAAGAAACAGCATTATGTTCCCTTCCCAGGTGCATCTAAAATATATTCCAGGCTTTGAAAACATGGCTCCTCTTACTACAGAAGTTAGGCAAGCAAAACTGTACCAGTTCTCTGTTTTTCAAATTCACATAAAAATTATTTCCTCATCCTTGCCAAAAAAACCCCACAAACCCTCAGGAACAAATAAGTGAGAAAAGAAGCTGTGACTGCCCAGAATTAATTTTCTTTCTTTTTGAGCCTGCAGTTTTCATATTAAACAAAAATCTTCCCTAAACGCTGTAGCCACAGGCTCAGGACACAGAGGATAACACAGCTACACTCAGCATTTCTCTCTTTCCCTATAAAACTATAATTTATTTGTGTGATTAGTCACAGAAACCAGCAATGGAGGACTTGTATGCTTTAAAAAATAGGACTATTTAGGCAGAAGCAGAAATAGTGGAGGGTCTGTTTATTTCCATTACACGCACCCATATTACCATCAACATGACAGAATCATGAATCAGAAAACCAAAAATCATGAGATCAGCTCAGAAATAACAAACACTGTGTTCTTTTTGTTAGTCCTCTGTTTTTTAATTCTCCAGGAATTCTCATTTACCTATCAATAGCTAAAAAGTTCACTTTTAAAACTAACAGCTGAAACCTTCAGATATTCCTGCAGAGTTGTTTTTTGAAAGCAAACCTCTAAAAAATATGACATATACAATAAAATTGTGAACATTAGCCACCCTGTCATCACTGGGTATTTCCTATCTCAGCATCATTTGGAAGGGTTTTACAGGGAACCAGAGTCACACACAGTTCCTGCTTTAGCTGTCCTTACAGATGGACCCACTGTCAACAGAGGAAGTGCTGATTACATTTTTGACAACGACCAAGACGAAAGTGTTCAGTACTGAACTGCTAAGAAAAAGCACAGTAAACAACAATGTTACACTGCTCTCTGAAATTCATAGGAATAGCAGGAACATTACAATGTTGGGCAGTAGTACCTGCTGCAACAAGTGATGCCACCGAAAATGGGAGGCAAAGCCCTCAGTACTATTTAGTTCAGGGACCAGGGCATTGTCAGCATTTCCTCATTTCTCTTTTCAAAATTAAAGATTCAGTTGGACAGCAGAAATTCAGATACTGGGAAATGCTGTGGCTCACGATGGTGAGAAGGTGGTGAATGCAAACTGGTGTTACGTGATGATGAATTCTCACTTTGATGTGAGGCTGTGATCAGCTAGCTGGGGCTGGTGCCTCTTGTAAAAACTTCTCTTTTGGAACATCATAGCTCAAAAGACCTGAACTGTTGCTATCCTGGCCATCCCAATTCTTTCTCCACAAGCCCATGTTGCTATTCCGATGAGATAATAAAAAAGGATATATGGTCCTTGTAGTGGTTTGAACCTTGTTTTCCCCCCAGAGGCTAAGAAAAGTGGTAACCCCCAAGGGGTGGAAACCTCTGGAAGTTTTGAAATTTTGTCCAATGGGCGCTCCTGCAGAAATGTAAACATACCACAACCAGACCAGAAGAGAGGAGTGGTAGGTTTGGTAGTAGGTGAGGTGGTCATGTTGTAGAGCCACGAGGAGAGGGGCCTGGAGCCCCTTGGGGCCTCTGGGGCCCCCCAGCCCCAGTTGGGGACTGCAGAGACTTAGAACAGTGTTAGACTGGAGTAAGTGTCTGTAGTTATGCTGGGAGATGTTTTTCTCTCCATCGTGGGCAGGAGTAGCAGCAGACGCAGCGTCTGGAGACTCTGGCTAAGAGCCAGGACAGATAAGAACTGAACCGGAGAAGCAGCAGAAGCTAGCAGCAGAGCTACAGAGTTCTGGGGGTAAGAACTGATACCAGACCCCCCAAAACTCCTTTGAGACCTCCAGGAAAGGAGGGACATGGACTCCTACTAAGGAGAGGAGCCTTGGAGTGCTACAGCACTTGCAGAGAGGAGCTAGAAGCTCAGTCGTCCTGAGAGCTCAGCCAGGACGGTGTGGGAGGTTGGCCTTGGGGGCCCTCCCTTGCTGCAAGCTACAAAGAAGTTCACAGCCTCAGGCAGGGCACAGAGGCCCTGCAAGGAGCTTGATTCTCCTGGAGATACCAGACCTTCACGAAGCCCCCTGTGCTCGTGATATGACCATGGTGGAGCGACCTTTGTCTGGGGTGACGTAGTCCACGGAGGAAGACTCCTTTGCATGCGTCAAGGGGCCGAGGGAGCTTGGATACCTCCCTCGTGAGTTCTGGCAGAAAGCCAGCCACAGCTGCTGCATGCATGAGATGAGGAGACCTGCTGCCTTATAAGAGACTCCTGCTTCTGAAACTGGAAGGGATCTGTCCTTCTTTCCCTCCTGGACTTTTATTTGGAGGGGAGAAGAGATCTGATCCACTGTAAATACTATATGTCATGGTAGAGATAGTTGTGATCGTGTGTATAATGTGTTATAGTATTTATTTGTACAGTCATTGTAATATATTCCCTTTCCCCCACTTTGAGTCTGGTGTGTTTTGTCTGAAAAAACCCATCTCACATTAAGTTGAGATGTGGGAGGGGGGCTAGGACTAGGGAATTGGATTTTGGGGCTATCTCAAACCATGACAGTCCTGTATTTGGTTTGAATGGCCAGGTTTTGGTAGTGAGAGGCTACATACAGTAACTGCATTGTTGTGCTGAAGAGTGAGAGTGGCAGATCTCAGAGGGTCATAATCATGCTTTACTTCTCATTATCCAGCTCTGATTTAATTTGTAATAAATTAAACTAATTTCTTTCTTTTGTCTGTGATGGTAACTTGTGAGCAATCTCTCCCTGTCCTTTTCTTGACCCACAAGCCTTTCACTATATTTTCTCTGCCCTGTCCAGCTGAGGAGGGCAGTGACAGAGCAGCTTTGGTGGGCACCTGGTGTCCAGCCAGAGTCAACCCTCCACAGGACTATCACTGTCATCTGCCCCTCTGTCTCCCAACATACCCAGAAAAGACAATTGCCATATAAACTGCAGTGGTGAATGTCTTTTGATTTCTCATTTAGTTTGGAAACTCACTTCTGAAAAAATTTTCAAAACTCATTCAGAACACATCTAATGATTAGAAACTTCACTGGACTTATTTTTATCAGCCACACTCTGCAAACCCCAAACCACCTTCCTCTTCTCACATCACGACCTTTTGTTTTTCCAACCTGACTTTAAAATTAATTCTTGCTTGAGCCACATTTTTCTTTTCAACCCATGCACTCCCTGCAAATGAATGCAGTTTTTCTGATGGCTGCAACCAAAGCAGACTTTCTTTCTGCCCTGAACCCTGCTATAGGCAATGCAAACAGCAATTACAGTAACACCACCCAAAAACCGAGATCAAAGACATCTAATGCAAACGGCCAGAGCAATTAAATGTCCTGAGAATTCTATTTTCCCAAAAGAGCCAGCTGTACAGCAATATTTTATTTGTTAAAAATAGGTACTCTCCAGGCTCAGCAGCACACAGTTCCCAGCCAGAAGTATCTGTCAGACCATCTGGTTTGACCTCCGGGATAGCCAGGGCTCTTCCATTTCCTGACTGCTGAGCTCAAGTGCTTCCTATCACTTAAACCATAGCTTGTGTTTGACTAAAGCCTGATCTTGCATGAAGCATTTAAGCTGGGCTCGGAGACCCTGAGAAATGGATACCACAGCCTTCTCCTTTTCAGTGTGGGCCTAAAGATAATCACTCCACTGACAGAAAACGGCACCTTCTTTCTGTTTGAGACTGTCTTCAGTTTCAGTTAATGCCAGATTAAAAATACTGTTTAACTCCTGTTTTTTCTCCCTGCAAAAATAAGCAAGCTGCAACTAAGTGACCACTAACTCTCTTTTCACATTAGCTTAACACGTTCTCTAAAAGAGTGGATTTAAATTATTTTCAGAAGTTGTTTTCAATGTGGAGCCTATTTGCTTCTTTCTTGCAGGGTTTTTTTCAGTATCCTGCACTGCTTTTCCTTAGACATCCAATTCTGCAGAGTGGCAAGTGCTTATAAGACATCAAGGTTGCAAGGCTCTATGTGATGACATTGGTGTCATTTTCCCAGGCTTTTACAAAGTCTGGCTTCCAGAGCCCTGAGAAGTAGAAATCTTTGGGACCAACTCAGGGAGTGTCTGTCACAGCTAAGAAGCCATGGTGTAGATACATGGCAAACGCAAGCACAAGGAGGGTAACAGTAAATTGGCAGGCCAGTCCAGGAAAGGAAAGGTAGGCTGAGATACAAACACTTTTCCCTCCATAACTCTCTACCAGAACTGTAATTTCCAGATAAAAATGGGGAAGAAGGGAGGGTCCTCTCTCTTACATGAAAAATCACATTTTGAAGAAGGAAGATTTCTTTTTCATACATCAGCCTTTGCAAACCCCTCTTTGCTGTCATCAGAGGCAGACCTGCAAGTGCAATGTTCCTCTCTCAAGTGACTCACTGAGTGTCTTTGTCAGGCACTGTGAGTGACTTGAATAACAGGATATGAATACTTTTAAGCTGACATATAAAGCCCCACTTAATTCGTTTAAGCACTTCCATTTAGATGTAAACTCTACCCTATAAATTATGAAGGTATTAGCTGGATGCACTGAAAGGGTAAACCAGCTCTCATTATTGCACAAGAGCACGCAGCCCCCAGTAGCAGGCAGAAATGACATGGAAACTGAGAATTCTATTTACCTCCCTCCACTGTGAACTCATTTGTTCCTCTACACACATGGTTCAAATGGTGTCTGAGATTCACTGAGTTTCCAGGAGACCATGATCTATCAAGCAAGTCCAACCTGTCCTTTAGTGTGACCAATCTTTCCTGCTCAGTCTGAGACCTGCCCCAGTTCTGAGCGCACTTTAGGATGTAACCTCATTTCTTGTAAAGGCACAAAGACCATCAGAGCCAGTCTAAGGCAGAGTGGTGAGAAGGATCAGGAAAAGGCTCTGCCTTTTCCCACATGCAAACCTCACCTAACCCATGATATTTTAGTAATTCCAGAGACACTGTACATCAGTTCAGTGAATGCCATTAAGGAACATGCATGTCACATCCTTGAGATCTGAAGAAAGCAATAAGGTCCTAGACAAATCAAAACATAACTGGTAGGGGTAACCAAGGGATGTTATAGTAAAACCAGCTCCCAGAGCACTGGCTACAATGCTGTCTAAGCTGTTTGCTGTAGACTGATTTGCTTATTAAGCTCCCTAATGCTTTCCTGTCCCTTCAAACTGAGGACTGTTAGTACAGCCCATCAAAGAGAAAGGATATTCTCCCGAAACTACCATAGCTCCAAATTTTGGCATAGCTTTGGGATTTGATCAGTGTTTCCTTGTTCCAATAACAGTTACACAACAGTTATTAGTTTTCATCATCAAACAGACTGGCATTACAATAAGCATCTACTTGAAGCTACTCTGGTGTGAAGTAGGAAGTCTCCATCGGCTTGCTCGATTTTCTGTTTTGTTTTGTTTTTATTTATTTTCCTATACAACATCAGGTATACGAGTTTTTCAGATCACATCTTGATTATAAAAGCAAAGGGCAAACATTAATAAATTCCTTCGATTTCTATTCATATCCACAGTACTATATTCTTCAGTGCCCTTAGTCAGGTTATTCAACAGGCCAGTAGCTTGGTTCCCCCACCTCAGACACTGAGATGAAGAAGGTCCTGAGGCTTCCATATTTTGTAAAACTGATGTGAAAATGGGTTTCATAGACAGGCTTTCAATCCCTATTTCTTCATTGCTGATAATAAGCTTCAATTATTTGCAGACAGAGGTATTTTTGGGTACAGAAGCAAAGCTTGCATTCCTATTCAGACTCTATAAGAGTGAAAACAATGTTTTGTGCCTCTTCCTGTCTATCTGAAAAAAAATAGCAAAACTACATAAAACAAAACAGTTGGGAAATGGGGATTACTGGATAAATAAATTTGGAAGAAGAAAAAAAATAGAAACCGTTTTTGTGTAAGTAATGTAAACCAGGTTATTTTTACTCATTTTTTATATCTGCTAAAACCAGCCCCGATGCAATACGTTGAAAACCTCCCTGTTTTTCTCAGCCCATAGATAAAAAGTGCCTTCAGTAGTGACTTGCAACAGGAACCTCATCTGTTGCAAACACTTTGAGCCTTCCTTATTTCTCACAGAGGAAGTATGTGGCCTGTTTGGCAAATGCTGCTCTACATGACAGCGTGAACTTCACAACACACTCATTCGACCGGCTGCTCCTCGACTTGATCAGCTAAACCTTGCTGGCAGCATGAGAGCAGTATTATGACTACAGCTTTTTTCAGAAATACTGCAACCTGGAATACCATGCCTAGCATTTAAAGGTAATCATTGCTCTGATAATGTTTTAGATTATCTGCATACGGGACCAAATGCTTCAATTTTATTTATTTAAAAGGGAGTTCTATTTTATTAAAAGTGACAGTATTCAGACCGTGGATTTCAAGTACCACCAAAGGCAGAAATAGAAGAACCTGCCTTGATCCTTTTCTTAAGGAATGATACTAAAGATAGAAGGGACAAGGAGTATTTCTGCTGAAAGCTTACAGTAAGATAGATGCTTAAGCCGTTATGCTGAAGCAAACTGTGTTTTACTATAACCCAAAATATGAGCCCACAGATTAGTGGGCTTTTTATTCAAAGTGTTAGAAGTGTGTATAGTGTGGTATTTCTGTGTTGTTTCATGGTTGCATGTTTCTATGAATTACTCTGATCAGAGTATTATGTTGTTCTTTCTAAGTGCAAAGGTACAAGTGCCTCAAAGCTGAAAGGATGTTCATTTTGACTGACAACAAATTAAGGGAAATTCACCAAAAAATATACAGCTTCTGAAATCTAATCTGCTTTTTTTTTCCCCCATATGAAAAAATAACAGGATGCTGGTGCTTTCATTTTCAAGCTAAATGGGATTCAGACATTGCCTGTGAACCTTACTGAGAATTAAATTGTAAGACATTGGCAGTATAGATGTGGATGTCAGGAAGCAAAAATAAAATTGGATATGCATCACAGGAATGATGAACGTCCTAATTTTACTAGTCTGCAGTATTCCTTGTAGAGGGGCTTTACTCAGGTGCTTATTTGCCTTTTTATTTCTCTTATTTTTAATTTCTTTATATTTACTATTCCTCAATCATTTTAAATATAACAGTGAAAAAGTTCTTCCAAAGTGACAGACTTTCCCATGTTCCACACTATTTAACGGCTCCAGAAGTGTGTTTTCTCAGAGAACAAATTCTGCAAGAGGAAGTTATTGCTGCATGTGCTGCACACAGGGACGGAAGGGGAAAACTGTACTACAGGTTTTGGGGATCCCTGATGTAGGTCAGTGGGATTCCAGTCTTGACAGGTGAAGAATTCGCATCTGTTGAGATTTCTGTCACTGATAAATAGGACGCAGAGCAGGACTGAGACTTCAGATGTTTCCTCACCTTCCTTCTGGCAGCAAAGATCACTAAGGACTAGTAGCTGTGTGTGTGCAAACAGTTATGGCTGCAGCAACCTCCTTTCCTCGAACAGCATGTGCACAATTGGAAAGCGGAGGGGAGGAAGGACCAATGACTGGAACACTGCAAATGTGATCTTAATGGTTAAAATCAAATTTCCACACAAACCTGAGGAGGTGGCTGGTGAGCGGGTAGAGCTGCAGGTGGATTTTGGGCTGCAGCCCAGTCGCCCAGCGGTTCCTCTGAGCTAAGCAGCAGCTGCACTCCTCCATGCAGGGCTCGAGGTTGATAGGGTACAGTGACTTTAGTGTCTATCATTTCTCCTCAATTCTTCCCAAATCCCCCTCAATGAATTATTTCCTTTGGATCTGGCATAATTATGTGCTTCTATGACAGAGGGATGCCACCTCTACTTGTATCCCAAACTCTGTCATCAAGTTTAGATATAAGGAACAAATTTTTTATGGTGAGGGGGGTGAAACACGAAAAGAGGTTGCCCAGAGAGGTTGTAGATGCCCCATCCTTGGAAGCGTTCAAAGCCAGGTTAGACAGGGCTCTGAGCTACCTGATCTAGTTGCAGATGTCCCTGCCAATGGCAGGAGTGTTGGACTAGGTGGCCTTTAAAGGTCTCTTCAATCCCAATTATTCTATGATCCAATAAGTTCAAGTGAGATTCAGTGCCTGGAGCAGATTTGCTATTTCAAAAGATTATCATCTCTAAAATTGTTGCTGTTCTGCTATTGACTTCAGTGATAAAAAAATGGTTTAGCCACAAGATCTCTAAAGCTTCTGGTAAGTGCAGTTTTGCAGGGTGTCTCCAAATTTCAGAAAACCAACAAAGAATTTATCACGTAGTGATACAATGCATTTATATTGTGGTGCCAACAATCAACACAAGCATGAGCTACTTAAGCCATTAAGCTCCATTACTCACTTGAGAGTAAAGTGCACCTTTTAATCACTTCCGTTAAGTGAATCAACAGCAAGGGTCGCAGCTTTCCATTTGTTTATTTTAATTGAACACTTCTGCCATGGGTCTAGAGAACATCTTGAACTCTCTAGCACTTTCATCTCTATCTAAGACTTTATACTACCAATGGCAGTGACGGTAAAAGAGCATGGAAATGCAATGAGACACGGCAAAAGCTAGTGACATCAAAGTCCAAGACTTCATTGCTCTTCACTGTTACTGAAAGTACTTTATAACATTCGTATTTTCTGGAAGTCAGATTCCTCCACACCTAAAGCAGCAGCACGGGGCTGCACGCTCTGTCCTGATGACTGAGATTCTTAGAGAAGAACGATGCCTGAGGGCATCGGTCTGGTACGGCAGAAGTGAGCCAGGTCAGTTTTGGATGCATTCTGCAAAAATACAAAGTAGGAACTTGCCTGTTGTCCAGTTTTTAACCCCTCTGGACTAGATAATGGTTTAATTGCAAATTACATATAAGAAAACCTGCAAAAATATTTCAGATGTTTTTAAAGCAACGTTTAGAGTTTCTAGAAAAAATGAAGGTGCCATGGTCAAACGTGCCATGCTTTTAGAAAGTTTGTAAGCATAAGGTAAAATTTTCAGATCTCCTTCTATCATGTACAAATACTGCCTATCACTTTCCAAAGTGACTCAGGTACACCTGAAATTAAAAGTAGAAAAAACACCCTTGAAAGCACTTAGTCACAAGTCTGACACTAGTAGGACAACTTGCTTTCCTGGCCCTCAAATACCAAGACCCAGCATATCTGGGTACATAGAGGCGTACACAGAGGTAGGACCCTCACTTTTATTTTTTTTCAGACCTTTGGAAGACAAAATTTGAGCTATTCTCATCTAAATAACAATTGTATGTGTCAAAATTATATACAGGCATAAGAGGTTTATGCTGTCATTCTTACCATCTATCTGGAATTGCACAACACTTTTGATAACTGCAATTCAGTTACTGTATATTGAGCAGGATTTGAGTTTCCCTTTTAAATTACTGCGAAAATGCAGGTACTAGAGCGCAGAGCTCAGCAGAGGTTATCTGTCCAGGTATTTATCTCACTTCCCTGGCTGACTTTTTCAGTCCTGTTGAGCTCTCTATTGCTGTGCCCAGGAAAATTTCTGACTAATTTGAAGATGAGCCAGGAACATCTATAATATCTGTAGCCAAAGTACTGGCTGCATTACTTCTCTGGGTATACTTCTTAATGGGATACAACTGAGAAAAACATTCAACAAATTAATATTGGGTCTTTCAGAAAAATATTCATAGTTAGATCAGGAAATTATGATCTTGCAAGCAGACAGTGCCTGAAAAAGTGAATTCAGGTTTCAGTCTTGGTAATTTAGGTGCATTTAAATGGAGGAAGATTTTTTGTTTTCTATCAAAAGAGATCTTTTTTTTCAAACATGAATACCCAAATAGCTTATTTAAATTTATGACTGCTGTTTTATTCAGCTTCTAGACTTGTTCTATCAGCCAACAGAACAGTTTTTTGTTCTTGTGACAGTAGATTTCAGACGCCTGTCAGAAACACATTGGCACAGCTGCACCCTACAGATGTGCCACAAGCTCGTTCTGAGTGCAGACAGCAAAGGGGTAATGTGCCATTTGGCCAGAGAAATAGAGGATTCTAGCAAAGAGCCTTTGGGAACAAGCACTAAGAAGCTTGGAAATCAGACGAGGTAGAGTCAAACTGTGCACTACCATCTGTTCTAGCACTGATCTCCTTGCTTTCAATAAAGGACGAATTTCCTTTCCTTTGAACAGCATTTTTTTCAGTAGGGTGTCTTCCTAAACTGGTTGTAAGACGTAAAAAATTTATGGTAATAATCAACATACTCAAGTTCTGCAAATCTTATTCCAAAAGAAAATTAATAATAAAGTCTTGCTGATGTTAGCAGTTCTGCCTCTCAGGGCTGACACCTCTCCAGCTGACACCATCAGGCTCTAGCCTGCATAAGTAAAGAGCAGCACACCAAAGTCAGTAATCATCTTTGAAATACTTAAGCTAGAAAAGACAAAAAGATGCAGAATAGCCACACCATGCTGCTACAGCTCCTGATATCATTTTCACAGGGCAATGGACAGAAATATATTTTTGAAAAAATAATTACCCATTTGCTGGTGTTGAGTTACTTTTCTTTAATGTACAGTTTTTAAATAGATATAGTT
This sequence comes from Corapipo altera, assembly GCF_003945725.1. Taxonomy (NCBI): domain Eukaryota; kingdom Metazoa; phylum Chordata; class Aves; order Passeriformes; family Pipridae; genus Corapipo; species Corapipo altera. The sequence goes on from NW_020884892.1 coordinate 4,344,252, forward strand.
TATTCTCCCCTCCCTCTGAAAATATACCATAGTATGAGACACCTTCCACATCCAACAAGTTTTTCTCTCAGTCCTCTGTCAGGGAGAATCAGAATGGCTGCAGTAAAGCCATAAGAAGGAACTGTTCATCTCACAGTATTTAGTTCCACAATTGTCTGATATTGTTTCTTGTACATCCACCAAAACTTTTTAAAACAAGTATCTGAAGAATTTGCACCACTGGCTTTATGCTGGAGGACTGTTTTGAGATCAAAAAATTTTTAGGCAAGGTGTTAATTTAAAAAAAAAAAAAGTAAAAAAAGAAAGAAAAAGGAGGAAAAACAACGTTGTCTACATTTGCTGAGAACACGACTGCATCAGAGAAAATCCAGCAAGCAACGTTCTATGTGTTCAATAGTAAAGCAACATACGCACAGCACTGGAAACCAGGTACATCAGCCTAAATAGATCCTTTGTATCTCCAGAACCCCAAATGCTGAAAAGAACATTTTGTATATGAAATGATTGTATGGGCATGGCTCTGCTGTTACTTCCTATTGTGCTGAGGTACTGGTAATGGAAACTTTTACTACATCTTCTGAGCAACTTCCCTAGCTGTGGTTTTCTGCTATTCCCCTGATAAAAGCACTAAAGTGGTGAGAGTTTAGCAAGTATGTAAAACTCACACGAATTTGACACAAGAGCTCTCAAAAGCAAAACTGTATAAAACTAGAGACACACAAACTAGGTCATTTCTCATCTGTTGGCACAGCAGGTGTTATTCTGATGTTGAATTTCAATATCTCCTTTGATTTAGTTCTGAAGAACTTTGGCGGAATTAGAGGTGCACAATGGGAAATACTGTGAAAACTCCAAGACCATCCGAAGAAACAAACATGCTGAGCCAAACGGGTAAGCACTCATTTCATTTCTTTCAAGAGAAAATGATGTTCAAAAGATATGGTAGATTCATCCATGTGTCTTCCTTCACCCGCTTGACGTAGTAAGAGCAGACAAGTGCATGACTGATGTGGGAGAAGGACTTCCACTAGACAATGCTTATTTTTAGCTACATTCTAGCTCATTTTCCAAGAAGCACTTTGACAAAAAAATCCTAAATGTTAAACTTATTATTTGCCAGTGATCCCTGAAAGATGTTCCTTCCAAATCAGAAAGCACAGAAATGCTACTTCAGAAACCAGAAATTCTGTGTTTTGACACAGATGCATGGGATATTTTATAAAAATTTGTTCTTGAAGTTTGGGTTTCCTTCATTTAGGGTTATAAATTTTAATGATGTTATGCTTGCACTGAACTTCATGCCCACTGTAGCACATAACCCACTTGTCGCCAGGTTTATCAATAAGGGTTATACAGAAATACAAATTTCACAAGGGAAACTGCCAAAGGTGACTGCAACACATCTGCCCTATGCATCCACATGTGAATAAATCAGGTTGCAAATCCCTCCCTGCCACTTCCATAGGCTGGTAGAGGTCAGGTATCTGACGGCGAAAGCAGGAGGGATGTCATGACCTACTGCTCCAAACTGTGAGTGAGTGGGTGGAGAGTCAGTGCAGCCTCAGCTCTCATGATGCAGTGAGACAGGCAGCTGGCACAAGATCTGCAATAAATCACCCCCCAAGGGTGAGGAAGAGAAAAAAGTTTTGGTTTTTAGCTTTGGGTTTGGGGTGGGGATTTCTCAGTTACTTTTTTTAGAGGGGGAAGGCATTAATCAAATTTTTTTGGGTTTCCATGAGAGCTGATCTGGCTGGCTGCTCATTATTATTAGGATAGGGAATCAGTTTGGTTTCATTGTTGCAGCAAGGAAACCAAGCCCTTCTTTTAGCATGGTCAGGAACCAGCTGATATGAGCAGCCTTGCAGCCCTAAGTCCTAATAGAGCAGAGACAAAATATGACTCAGAGGCCCATAACATAAAATGACAATTTTTTTTTTAAGAGTGCTTTGTGCTGATATTCTCAACAACTACTGCCACGAATACCACAAATAACCATCCAAACAGAGAGACATCCACACACTCAGAGCAGGACCTCACTGAGGAACATACCATGGCTGTGACCAAGTTTGTACTGTTCCTGCACATGCTAAAACTCAGGATTTAGCAGGGCTAAAAACAACTGCATCCCTTCCTGCAATATAAATAGAACACACCCCTAAAAGATAATTCAGCAAACATTGATAGGACAACAATTACAAGGGGAAAATATCCATTTAGAAATTCAGATCTCAATCTATTTGCACTCTCCTTCACATCTAGAACACTGAGAAAGGTGATTTGTTAATCCTGACTGACCTCCTGCTAACACCTGGGGAAAGAACAAGTCTCCCATGGCTGCAGTGGCATCTACCAAGGGCACAGGGATGTCTTGGACACTCCTACAGCACCAGACACCTATGCTGAAACATTCAAAGACAGGGTTTTAGCCACAGAAATTATCAGAGTGATGGAACACCTCTCCTATACACCCTTTTAGCAGCGCTTCTTGTCATACGACAATGGGTAATGGGTTTAAACTAAAATAGGGTAGATTTAGACCAGATATAAGGAAGAGATTTTTTACAATGAGGGTGGTGCAACACTAGACCAGGTTGCCTAGAGAGGTAGTAGATGCCCCACCTCTAGGAACTTTCATCAGGTTGGATGGGGCTCTGAGCAACCTGATCTGGCTGAAAGTTGCAGAGGGTTAGACTAAATGACCTGTAAAGGTCCCTTCCAAGCCAAACTGTTCTATGATGATTCTATGATTTATCAGCCTACATAGCTCTTTAGATCCATCTCTTAGTCTGGATCAGACTAGCATCTTTCCTAATGGCTTAGATATTGCTAATGAAAGTTGTGAATACAAACATTAGTACTGTCCTGCAAATCCAATGGAAAAAGACTTCTAGAAATGAACCTGGTACTCAAAGCATATGTTGGGGTCGATCCAGCGAGTTTTTATCTGTTTGTCTTCCTGAGCAGATCAAACTCCAAATCACATTACAAAACTCAGAAGATTTCTGCCAGGCCAGGAACATCCACCTTTGATTTAACTGAGGCAGAAGATCCAATCCACAGATTACAGTCAAAATAGTTATTAGGAAAAACAGGTTTGACACTGGTTCGTTTCAGTGAGACTGAATAAAATGAAGGACTGAAACAGAAGGGAAAGAATGAAAGGAAAGTATGTCCAGCAAAAAGGGGGAAGAAACAGATAACTGAAGTCTGCAGACTTGATTTGCAGTGTGAACGTGTTCATCAAACCCCTATGAGCCCTTGTGCTGCCTGAAAGCTGCACTGAAAGCAAAACCTTGTGCTTTCCCCACCACCAGTGCACCAGTCTTGGTCCCAAGAAAGGGAACAGTGTAAAAGCTGCATTTCCCAAGGAGGCATTTGGACTCCAAGGATAACTACACCCACGTGACAGCACACTGCACAGGCATCTCTGGCATAACCCAGGTACTGATAACAGTAGCCAGGGCAGCAAGGGATCATCAGGGATTGTGAGCCCACCTCCTCTTCTCTCCTCCCTTGGGACTCTGAATCAAAAGTTAATCCCTACTGAGCTGCACCTCCATAGCTCTTAGTTCCCAAACTGGCTGGTTCAGATCTAATTTGGGCATCAGAGTGTGACTCTGCAGCCACACTTTTCAGTGCTGCACAGATAGTCTCCCAGATGCAGAGTGCCCTTGTTCACCCCCTCTGGTACACACCATGCCATAAATCATAGTATTTCTGCTGCACAGTAAAGCTGGGTGACGCATGAAGTTCATTCCCAATACAGCCATGGACCACACCAGTGCACAGCACAGCAGGTTTTTAAGGGTGATGAGCTGAATCTGGATGCTCTGCCTGTGCTCTTCCTACACTCTTATAATGTTTCTTAGTCCATTCACAATGAATAATTTAAAGGATGCAATAATCAGTCTCACACTTTGCAACACATTCAGGGATGCAGACATCTAAAATTAGCATGTGTTTCACATTCATTTCCTACTCTTAAAAACCCACTCAGTATTAACACCTGATTCAGTGGAAATGATTGTGCTTCGATCTTTCCACTCTAACTTTTGATGTGTTCCATTTCAGATGTAACCTACACTTGCACTGCGGAGGAGAGCTTGTGTTAGAAAAACTTAGCCAAATCTTTTTTCTTTTACAACTAGAAAGTGTGGGGAGCTCATCAGATCAAATCTATTAGATCACTGAGTGGAGAAAGAGTGTAATATGTTTAGTTCCTGTTTCCAGTCTTTTGTATTTGTAAGGTGCTAGTCTGGATTCTGTGAAATGTTGTAGAGTGTGGTGGGGTGCTTTGCGTGACCAAAAACCCCAGTGAGGTTTGATTTAAATACCAATTAAAACAAAGTCCTCTTTGTGAAGAACGAGGAGCCCTCTACACTTTAGGTATATGTAGTTTAAGAGGTAACATTTGCATGGATGTGGAAGCTAACACTATGATGAATTCCCTCCTTTTCAGAACTATAAACTGGTATGCAAAATTGAAACAAAAAAACAAATATAAAGATGAAAGTGTAAGCAAAGTAACAGAGGTCTTGCTAGAGTAGACAAAAAGTCACATACTCTACAGTGCGTAACGAGATGCAAACCACCAGTACACAAGGAAGAAGAAAAGCACTTGTTTTCTGCCCTTTCAGTATGGAAACAGAACATTTATAAATAAATAACAGAACTTTAAAAAAAGCATTGCTAAAGACATTGTCATTAAGGTCAAAATAATTATATTCCATGTAGAACTGTTGTCTTACAACCTGCAATGAGAAATTAAGTGATGGCACTTTATCCTCATTTTGTAGTTCTGAAAATGTACCTTCTGGCCTGTATTTGTAGCCCTGGGTAAAGATTTTGTTTTGTCAAAAAAAGACTCTGCACCAATGCTTAAGTCTTGTTAGGCCTCAGGTACTAAGTAGTTTTATAGACAGAGAAAGTGTCACCTAAGTTTTCTGTGAGGAACAAGGAAGCAATCAAAGGCTTAGCACAGAATTTCTTCAGCAGGGTTGAACTAACTGTGTAGTAAATAACAGTAGATTAACCACAACAATTGTCTGTACTGGATTAGTCTTGTTTAATTCAGTCACACTAATCAACTAAGAAAACCATGGCAATACTAATACTAAACACACTGTCAAAATAATCATAGAATGGTTTGGGTTGGAAGGGATCTTAAAGATTATCTAATTCCAATGCCATTGCCATGGGAAGAGATGCCAAGCACATCAGGCTGCTCAGGGCCCCATCCAGCCTGGCCTTGAACACTTCCAGGGATGGGCCATTCACGACTTCTCTAAGTAACCTGTTGTGTTTCTTTTCCTCATGTTTCCTTCAGCCTTTTATCGTTATCAGTGTGAGTTGTTTCTAAGGCCCTGAGACACACGGGCTGAAAACACAGAGCCGGTTTCAGCATTCATTCAGGATGTTGCACCTACGTTTCCCTAAAAAGCTGTCCTCCTTAAAGAGAAGTTGGCAAGGAATCTGTATTAAATGAGAAAAACTAACAAGATACAGAAGTGTGTCTAATTCTCTGTCTACTTTATCTCCTACCCCGAATTCATTCCTGTTTTTGCACGTTGAGCTACAGAGAGTCCAGTTTCCACACAAAGGGGAGAACAAAGTGCAGTGGTTGTTCATCAAGTTCATTTTAAAAAGTGATGGAAATGGGAAATATTGGCCAGACTCTCGTTGACCTTGATCTAGACTAATTTCATACCTTTGAAAAGGATCAGTGGTGCTAAATGATGGAACAATTCAACATGCATCTTCCTTGTCTTAAATATAATGCTACAAAACTGTAGTTAGAGGCAATTACAGTGCCATTAGACAGTGGCATTACTCAAACTGGGTTACTTCCTAATACTATAAATACTTACTAATTTTTCTAGTTTCAAAATGAATATGTCCTTTAAATATGGTAATTACTAGAAAAAGTGATCTAAATTTAGCTGTTTACAATTAACCAAATTACTTTTTTCATTTCTAGCATCTTCACATTCTTTTTATAAAGCTATAGGTTCATCTTGAGCTCTTTATGTTTACCAAGTGACATTTCAGAGATTTTTTTTTCCCATTTGATCTACTGCATAAAATATATCATACTTATTGAAAAATCCATTTCTGTTTCAGAACTCTATCTCTGTTTTAAGTTACATTTTCTTTCTCCTTTAATAGGCCAGGAGAGTGACTTCCTTGCTGTCCTGTATGATTATCCTTCAGCAGACATAAGCCAACCTATATTTCATGTAGGGGAAAAACTACGTGTGCTATCAGAGTAAGTTGATCAATTTATTTTTAAATTAGGTTTTATTACAATTGATGCTAAGCTCTGTTTTATGCACCTGGTCCAAATTGGATGTAGTTCAGCAGAACAGAGTTCAGAATTTTCAAGGAAGGATGCTTAACCATGGTGTAAATTTACCTGTATTTTAAGAATTTGGTATTACAGATTGTCCTTTGATTCTTAGATTCCTCTAACATAGTTACCTAAGCTGATTCAGACTCTATTCTAAAATAAGACTCAAAACAGAAATCTGCTTTAAAAAATGATTTTCAGAAAGTATTCCCCCAATGTTAGTGGAAAACAGATTAAGAGCCAAAATAGTTTGAATCACATAAAATAGGAAAATAATTCTGAAATTCTATATGTCAAATGTATCTTTCATTTTCTCTCTCATCCTTCTTAATCCAACAATCCATTATGATTAAGTCTTAGAATTTCATCCTAGATTTAAGGCAAATCTAATAAAAATAAAAAGTAGTGCTTTTTTTTCCTTCTTTTTCTATTTTCTTAGTGGGGAAAAATAAAAGTCAGTGGTTTCACAGCCAGTTCCAAAATTTATCAGCCCCAGAAGGAGGCAGGCTTAAGAGCACTGGTTGAGACTGACCTTAAAATGAAAAATGGAAAGTTAGCAGCCCTGATATTCTTTTATAACTTGTATCAGCACACAGTGACCTCCCAGAAGCTGCTTGGTCTCCCAGCCACTCTTTGCACTGCTCAAAATGAAATGAAAGATTTCATTTTTGCAGCTGGCAGAGCAGATGGATTCAAGGAGAGACCAGATGCATTCATAGTGGAGAAATCCTCTGAGGACTTTAAATTCATAAAATAAATTCTCTACCTGAGAGAGTCAAATGGCTGGAGGACAGAAGTACTCAAGAGAAGTATCATGGATGGTTGATGAATTCTCAGACTCTTCTGCAGGCCACCACGACCTGCAATGGCCTTTGTCAGTCACAAGACACAGGGCTGTGTGGACCTTTGGTCTGACCCAGAATGGCTGCAGTTACGTTCCGCTTTCGCTGCTTCCCTGAACCTAAAGGTCATAAGACTGTATCACTAGATAAATCTTCTGCTGATGGAGAGCTTCCCTAAACCAGGGGGATTCTGCTCTGGTAACTTCCAGCAGTTTAAACCTTGCTCCAGTTTGCATAACATACATGACATGGTACAACTGCTTCAGCTTGGAAATTCCAGCTTAAAGCCTCAATCTCAGCTTTCACCAGCTACGAGCCCTCACACCACCACACAACTGCATATGCCTGTATAAATGGTAATTACATGTGTGGCATATCATATGCACACACGTGCTGCAAAGTACAATCTACTGGAAGAACAACTTCTGAAAGAACAGAGTTTTGCAGCAAAAGCTTTTGGCATGTTTGCCTGTTGTGCAGTGATCAAGAGCTTCTACTGACAGTAAATAAGAGACAAAGCAAACCTTGATGGGAACTTTCCCCTTCCTGTTTTAAACCCTGAGCTTGTTCACAGAAGACAGTTCAATGCCCTATGCAAACCATAGTGTCCTAATGAAGGACCTGTTCTTCCCTACTGGGGTATGTGCTGGTATTGGTAGGAACTATTTGACTGCAGCATCTTCCTGCTCATAAGATGTAGGCATACTCTTCTTCTCAAGTCATTAAAATAATTACAGTAAAAAAGAAGAGTAGTATGGCAGGACCAGAGCACAAGTGATGAGGAGTCACCACAGAGAAGTCAGCATGAGCAGGGAGCACGTACTGCTTTTACAAGGGCAGCTTTTCAGCCTTCTGCCAAAGCAGCAATGTGCAGCAGCAATCAGCCCCACCAGTCCCGCCAGGAACATGATATATGGAACCTACATAGGAAACATAAGTCCTCAAAGATATTTGTGGTTGCTCTGGGTTGGCAGGATTGGATAAGCACCACTGACACAGTTTCTCACTCTCCACACTTGTCAGGCACCTTTCATTACCAGATGAACAACTGCATTTAGGTGGCAGCAGTCAACCCAAATGTCCTCCAAGATCCCCCCTCAGATTACATAATTTCTATAGCTCCTGCCCCAGGAGATGTGTGTTGCTTTGGTAATTTTAATCATCATAGGGATTTTTCAGAGTTAGTAATATTAAAGTTTGGAGCGCAGGAGATTGTGAGTTTTTTCTTATTGCAATTCTTGGTTCTGTCTAGGAAAGTTGTGGGGAAAAGAAGACAAAAATAACCTAAAATTCTTATAGATAGTTTCATGTCATCTGGAAAACCACAAACAAAACTTGTGGGCCCCTGAAATTTCCAGCTCCAAGCAGTAGATACTTCTCTTTTTCCCTCAGCATAGACATTCTGGACCATGGTCCCAGTGGCTGTAACTCATGACATTTCACCTAAGAGTTTTCAGCTCATCTGTTTTGACATACACTGAGACTCTGGTCTGCAGTCTGGACATTTATATGAAAACCAGCATTTAAACACAAGACACTATTATTTGGATTTAAATTCTTAAAGAGAAGGTGGAGAGAACCCATCAATCATCAGCATCCTTGCGCTATCGCTAAAGCTCTGCAGCATCCCTGTGAAAATTTGGTACCCTGGATTTCTGAAGGTATTCAAAAACCAAAGCCAGCATTCCTATCACAGCAAAAAGTGAAGATATATTGGTGAAAATATATATGTCCAGTCACCTGGCTTCAGCTACAGGGTCTTTTTCATTGGAGTCTGGTCTGCAACTCATTGAAGACAAGGAAAAGAGCAAACCGCAAACCAGGTTCTTTTGGACTGAAAGCCTGTTCCAAAGCAAACACAATCCATTTCCCAAGTACCTCTATCCTGATGTTACAGGAGTAACTACAGGGCTGTCCAGACACAGCATATTCAGCTGTAAATGGAATATCTTGGGTACCTGTACAAGTCTAGCTGTGGGAAGGCAGAGCACACCATGGCTTAACCACTAAGTATTTACCCTTCTTCTTCTAACTACAGAAAAATATTTTATTACTTACGTAATTTAAATGGAACAAATGTAGCTTATTTCTGTGTCCAAACTTAATTCTCAAGTAGGTTTATAAATGGAACAACTCTAAATGGAATGAATTTGGGTCCCTTTCTGAACAAATAGATTCAGGAGCACAGAGAGAAGGTTACAGGCTAACCTATATGTCCACTAATTTCCAAAATGAGGAGAAGCATCTGAAATGCATCTGAAAAGATCCCTTCTTTTGCTTTCACACAGTGAAGGAGGCTGGTGGAGAGTCCATTCCCTTACAACAGGTCGAGAAAACTATATTCCAGGAAAATATGTAGCAAAGGTTTATCATGGGTAAGTTGATGCATTTCCCACAGCCTTTCAACACTCTGTTTCTACATATACTGCTCTGAATGGTTATTCAGTGTCATAATCCAAACCATGGCAATAGTGACTTGACAGACAGAAATTTTATTTATTGACAGTCTAAAATAGCTCCTTTGAAAACTGAGAACATCAAATTCACATATAAATTTAGATTAAATGAAAAGGAAAAAATCTTTCTGTTAAATGCTGGAAAGGGCCAAAAGCATCTCAATTGTCATAGAAGATATTTAACATAGTTCCATTGCATGAACTGATCTCTAATTTTAAGACATTGATAAAGAGAGTCTATTTAGAATGAATTTTTAATATTTACAAAGAGTAAATTTTAAGATAGGTTTTCCCATGGAAAACAGACCAAAAAGAACAAACAGAAACACTAATAAGTCATTCAAGAATGTAAACTCTCTCACTGGAAGAACTAAGGAAATTCAGAGATTTTTTGTTGCCCTGGACACCACTCAGGGGAAAAAAAAGAACATTAAAGAACACACTGAGAAGTTTTCTGGTAAAAGTTTTAATACTTGCCTAATTTTAAGGATATGAACTGTGAATTTCACTGCGAACTATGCTTTTATATCCTCCTGAAACAGAGATGCTTTCCCAAAGACAGGGCAATGGTAATGGAAGCTACTGACTGAAACCTTCCCCAAGAGCATTTTGATGACAGCAAACTAGACCAAACACATGAGAACAACTTTAAAATAAAATACCAGTAACTCTAGATCAGCTGAGCAAACCCAGTTACATGGTCAGACACTGGCTGTGGTAAAACACAGCAGCGCATCAAGCTGTGGTGAAAATTAGTAGGACTAATTGCTTTCTCCAGAAAGCTGATTAACTTAAATGAGTAGACTGTTCCCTAGAAGAAGTAAAATAATTCTAACTTATTTGGGGTTTATTTATGATACAATTTGAGGTTAACAAAAGTGGTTTAAATAAAAAAGAGAGATTTAACTAATGCCACAGATGCCATCAATATACCACATGAATCAGTCCCTGGCAATTCAGATCAAGACAGCTCAAAAAGTTTTGTTTTCCTTAATAAGTCCAAACCTTATTCATTCTTCTCTTTGCCTCAAAAAAGTTAATGGAACTCAAAGGCAGCGGAATTTTCTCCATAAACTGGGGAAACATGCCTGAATGTAGTTCAGGGAATAACTATAGAAAGCCACAGTGTTATTTTTGCAGTCACTTTTCCTGGCTAATGCAGCACATTCACAGCCACATGCTGCTCTCTGTTTCACTGCTGTCCAAATTTCAGAATTTGTTTTTTCCTGCTTCACAGCTGGTTATTTGAAGGGCTGGGAAGAGAAAAAGCTGAGGAACTTCTACAGCTACCCAACACCAAGGTCGGTTCCTTCATGATCAGAGAGAGTGAAACAAGGAAAGGTGAGAAAATATAATTTTTTCCCCCCGTGATCTCAGACATTAACAGTTTTACAGGTCATTATTTCACTCCCTGTCGTGCTTCATATGGATCAGTCCAAACCCAGAAAATGCAAAGGCACCCAGTGCAGCACGCCAGCCTTCATCAGTCACCTACATTTTGAGCAGTGGTGGAAAGAGGGCTGGTGATAGCCATGGAAAGTTTCACGGGCATCAGCACAAACAAGACACAGTTTTTTAAACACTATTATTTACTTTGGTCTCATGCAAACCTTAGGCAGTGGGACTTCTCAATTTTGTTTACTTTTAAAAAATGAAATGCCTTCAGTTTTATTTTCTTTCTCTTGCTACATGGGTATTGTACTGTATCAACTTTATACTTTTATTCTCTTCAAAGGCAACATAGAATCCTAGAATACCCTGAGTTGGAAGGCAGCCACAGGGATCACTGAGTCCAACTCCTGGCCCTGCACAGGACCACTTCAAGAATCACACCATATGCCTGAGTGTTGTCCAAATGCTTCTTGAACTCTGTCAGGCTTGGTGCTGTAACCACTGCCCTGGGAGCCTGTTCTAGTGCCCAAACACCCTCTGGGTGAAAAACCTTTTCCTCATTTCCAACCTAACCTCCCCTGGCACAGCTTCATGCTGTTCCCTTGGGTCCTGTCACTGGTCACCACAGAGCAGAGATCAGTGCCTGTCCCTCCTCTTCCCGTCACAAGAAAGTTGTAACTGTAATGAGGTCTCCTCTCAGTCTTCTCTTCTCCAGGCTCAACAGACCTCTCATGTGTAATGTGCTGTTTTCCTTTTCTGAAGCACAAGAACATATCCTAATGTCATGACACTATGGTTAAAAGAGAATAATAAATCATCTACTCTGTTTTCTTGTGTACCACAGGCCAAACAGTTTTTTTAATACCTATACTAAATTCAAAGAAATTTAAGATTAGCATTCAGTCCTTGCCAATAAATGCTGCATAACAGTTTTAAACAAAGAAACAGAAAAATCCAAGTGGCCACCTCCCATCTCCTTCCAGGACTGCATTATCAGGTCTCAGCTATTACATGAATCGAAGCTGACTAAATCAGCACATACCAGCCTGTGAGTCTGATCTCCCTCTTCAGGAGAAGGCAAACAACTTCTGCAAAGGTCTATTTCCTTTACATCATTTCAAAAAATCCCATACCAGCAAAAATACAGGAAAAGCACACCAGAAATTTTAATTCAACCAAAATCTCATGCCCTGATGTTGCACTCTTTATTTTTCTTAAGTATATATAAAAAGTATACTATATAAGTAGAAATTAGGATGGCCACGGGTTTTTTCAGATTTTTCTGGGATGTTTTGGATAATGGCACCACATCTTACAGATACGCTGGTTGTGGTCACTCTTATGCACCCAGAATTGCAGCTCTACTTCGGTGTAACTAGTTCTTCTCTTTCCCCAGGGTTATATTCCTTGTCAGTGAGACACAGGCAAGTGAAACATTACAGGATCTTCCGCCTTCCAAATAATTGGTATTACATCTCTCCACGTCAAACCTTTCAGTGCCTTGAAGACCTGGTCAATCACTACTCAGGTAAAGAGAAGTGCAGAATAAACCTATTGTCCACTGGCAACTGTAAAACTATATATCAAAGGCCCAGAACAAGAAGTTTTGCCTGTGTTCAAGACTTGCAAATAATGCCACAAAGCAATGGAAAAATTGTTGGCTTAGAGTCTTTTACTTTATTTCTCACCCCAAACACAAATATGCTGCCATCAACAGTACAACTGAAATCAATCCAAGAACTCAGCTAAATAAAGCCAGATAGGCTTGTATTGGTACATGATATTGTATGCCCATGTTAATAACACTATTTGGGCCAAACACTAGTGTCTAGCACTTCCCTGGAGAACATTCAAATACAGTTTGGAGGTCAGCAGAGGTCAGGAATGCCCAGCCCCTCTCAGAGCACACAAAGTCAAAGTTTGAGCATACAAAAATGTTCAGCTGTATGGATGCCATATACCCACGGTTCTGGCTTCCAGAGCCAAAGTACAACTCCTGGGTCACTGTGTTTACCAGTATGAACATCTCTGCCATTTATTTGTTTACCATATAGACAGGCAGATAGCATCAAGGCATGCAAGACGAGGTTCTGTAATCACATTTCTCCTAAGAACCACTAGAGCACACAACATTAAAACAGAAAACTCTCAGAAATGTTGTAAGTTTCTTCCCTATCACTTCAGAAGAAGAGTATGGCTGGAATTTATCAGCAGAACTTAGTTCAAGGAGCTCAAATTGTTAGCTCAAATCTAGATTCAGCTGTCACTGTTACTAATATCAGTCCAGTGGATGACACTTGTTTCAGTGGCAGTTTTCCAGATTTATGGCAATTCAGCCCGGGTTCAGAGAGACAACTTTACAAACTGCACAATTAAGTGGCTGCAGTTACCATACATCATAATGAGAACATTTTAAAATGAGGAAGGAAATTGCAATAAACTAATTTCCTAAAAGTTACAAGAAAACAATAGGTTCTGTGCTTTAATTAGTAATGGGTACTCTGTAATTTTTAAAGTGTGAAGATACAATACCTGCATATTTCATAGGTAAATGAAAAAGTGTACTTTTCAAAGTATGAAGCACTTTGTACTCTGCAAAAAGAATACTCTGATAAACTGGGGAGAAAAGTCATATTCACATTCAAAACATGCAAAAGAAATGTTCAAGTCCAACAATATAAACAGAAGAGTAAGAATTTGGACAGGATTTTTATTTTTATATTTATATATATATGTATATATACATGTATATATATGTACATATATATATGGTTCATGTTTCTGCTCTGTCACAAACTTCCTTCTAGTCTCTGAGGAAGTCACTTTATCTTTCTGTGTCTCAGTTCCTCACTTGTACTGTATAAAACATACTCTGTGATAAATTAAAAGGCAAAGGTATGAGGAAAGGAAAACGTTAAGCCTGTGTTACTGTGTCCTTGCTGAGAACACACAATTTACTGAGTCCAAAACTGTTTATCTGAGCATGTGCCAAGGAAAGAAAACAGTGTCAAACACTAACTGTCTGTGTATTCATTTTCCCCATTCAGAAGTTGCTGATGGTCTCTGCTGTGTCCTCACAACACCTTGTCTTACCCAGTGCGCTAACAACAACACCGTGACGAATCCAGTTCCTCCTGTGGTGATGAGGAATAAAAATTTCAACTGGAGAAACATTCACAGGTACCATATTCAACACAGGCTGCCAGAAACAACAAGGGTGTTTTCCAGCCCTTGTATATCCTTGTACTTGCAACACAGAAGATACAGCCATTTCCTCCTCCTGAGACCAGTTTTAAAGATTAGACAATCTTCTGGCAGCAAGTTAAACCATGAAAACTGGATGCCCAACTCTCTAACTGATAATCTACATCTAACTTTGAAAGAAAGTATAGTTAGCATTTAATCATTTCTGCTATCCAGCTATCCACATATGCAGTCCTCTTGGGACTCCTGAGTCCTTTCCAACAAGGGGGCAGGAGTAAGAGCCAAGTCACAAAGCCTGGTCAGATCCACCACCACTGGCACAACAATGTGCATTGGCTTTCAGGTGAGCCCCAACAGAAGGGAACCCCCTTGTTCACATGGTGACCATCCATGAAGCAGCACAGGTGCAGTGAACACATTATCCCAGACCTATTGAGTCTCTCTCAACACACAGCCCAAATTGAAGTTCATGAGATTTCTAATATCACAACTGCAACTAGAGAAAGTAGGTCAGGTTTCAAAAGCTGGGGAAACAACCACCCTCAGAAACAAATGCACCTTTTACTTTTGAAGCGTAAATTTCCCTCTACTACTTGTCCTTCACAAAACATATTCATGCTTACAAAGGCAAGAAAATTTTGTACAGTATTGAGGTCATTTTTCCTACAGATTAAGAAGAGAGTATAGTTGCTATTTCCTTTTCAGATGCCAAAAAATATTAAGATATTACTGTTGTACTGGTTTTTCTGAAAATTGCTAAGTGACAGAAATTTTCAGTGATTTATGAGGCAGGATTTTTTTTATACAACAAAAATAACATTATTAAGTTTAACAACTGCTAGTTTTATAACAATAGGCTCAGTCCAAGTAGCTGAAACAGTAATAAAATTTTGTTCTTTTAAAGGCTGGAGGTGACTGAAGATACCAAAAGCACCCTGGCAGCAATGGATGACTCTTGTCTCAGCTATGGCCTGAGGGAAAGTATTGCTTCCTACCTCTCCCTAACAGAGGATGACAACGTTTCTTTTGCAAGTACCAGAAAGAAGAAAACCCAATCTCTTATATACACAGGGAACAAACGTAAAAGTGCCCTTCACTTGCCACCTACGTACTACGAAGACTAAATATAAGACAATCAGGGGGAAAGAAACTAACAACTGAAGTGTTAGAAGAGGAATCCAGGGCACCTCGTGGTCCTGCAGTCCTTCAACAGCTGAGAAATACAGGCACCCCAGCTGGTGACCCAACTCTAGAACTTCTGCATTTTCTCTTCTGAATGCTACCCAGAGACTTTCTCAAGAGTGTTATCTCAGCCACGGCATATGCTGGGAACGTCCCCAGTGCACCTGAAATTAGAACTGGCTCACATACAGGATAAACTGAGATAGACTCCAAATCAAAAGCCAGGTGAGGCAGGTGACTCTTCAGCAAGGGTGATGCCCAGCACTGTACAAAGATGACTGCACAGGGAAGGACTAACTGCAGCTCAAGAACTTAAATTAAGTCTTGCTCTGGTATTCTCCACAAAGCTGAAAACCATCTTCACAGAACATATCTACATTGGAAAAAGGAGCCTTTTTCTTCTCAAGGCAGAATTATCCATTGTCATTAACAATGGGTCAGAAAGTTGTCAATAACTTCAAGAAAGTATTTAACACCCAGCATTCAAGAAACATCTGATTATATTGACTCCATACTTTTTAGGAGAAAAAATTAAAATCATTGACTTTGCAAGTAGCATTTATATCATCTGCTGGCAATGGCCTGCAGTGTCACAGTCACAAAATTAAGAGCAGGTTTAATTCACCGAGAAAAGCAGTTCCTGCTTATCCCTGAGATGGGAGTACAGACATATCCAAACATGTAACTCAGCTGCTCACAGTGTAGCAGATATAAAACAGAGAACAGAGAGGGTGTTAAGCGAAAAGTAAAATGTGATTATATTGTGCCTAACTGCAAAGGTTGGCTTGCCAAGGTGTGACCTTTTAAGTGTAGAGGAATATATTTTAACTCCATCTTCTGAAGTAAGCCACATATTTATGTATAATATTTATATTATTAGCAGCTTTTAAAATAATTAAACTAAGAGAACAAATCACTAACAGTGGACGTTAAAGATTTTTCCTAATTTCTTGTCTGAAGAGAGTTATGTCAAATAGTAATAACACTTTTCATCAAATCACTTAAAGATTAAAGGGTTTTCTGAAACTTCATTAATTTTTCTACATGTATATACCCTTTGCTGAGGGGATAAAAGGTTGCAACTTATGTTCTCAAGCTGGCATATTTTCAGTCCAATATTCCATTGAACCTTTTTGTGCAGATTTGAATAATGAAGATGTGGAGAAGTAGAGAACTGGGGTGTGTGGGTGTGGGGGTGTGTGTATGTGTGTATTTATATATATGTATGTATGTATATATATGTATACGTATATATATATTTATATATATCACCTGTAGACACATCTGTATGCTCTTTGGATCTTGTATCAGGTCATTTGCACTAGCAAGAGAGATTCATAGATGAATGTATTTCACAGCCTACTCAAACACATTTCAGAACTTACAGGATGAATGTAATTGGCTGGTAAACATTGAACTCCAAAAAGCAAAAGAAACTCAGAAACTCCAGGCATTTGCATAATCCCATTACTGTTACTGATCATTAATATGTTACAGTGACTGCATTTTATCCATGAAATACATATGGGGAGCATTACAGTAGTTACTTTGTATTGCTTTTAGAAAAAGAAAAACCTAGTGTGCAACTAGTTCAAGCACTCAGTCTTGCAATGCCACTGCCAGAAGGTATCTTTGACGGAACACAACAAAAGAATCCAAGAGCTCATATAATTGGCAGCACTTGGAACATGCTCTGTAGGAAGTGTTGGAAGGTACCTCCAGACATCATCTGGTCCAACCCCCGTGTTCCAGCAGGGCCACCTTCAACCAGTTGCCCAGGACCACATCCAGATGGTTTTGCAATATTTCCAGGATGGAGATTCCACAACCTCCCTGGGCAACCTAGGCAGGCACTTGGTCACTTCCTTGGGCAACCTGTGCAGATGCTCAGTCACCTTCACAAGTAATGACATGAGAAGGTGACAGAAACTAACTGCATGTGCCATAGGGACGGCTGGATTTTACAGATGGTTTTGAGGAAATTCTATGAGGCCTGGTTGTTTCTCACAAATAACTGAAAGAATATATTAGGGACCTTTAGGGAAACACAATCTTGCAAGGGTCGACAACACCGAGGCGATTCTATACAAATCTGAGACTACCTAAGACACGATATCAGAAATACCAAATTTGGGTAGGGATGTAGCAAAACTGGGATCACGGAAAAAAAGTAATCAGAGCTGGTTGATTTGTTTGAGAGGGAGTGAGCCTGGTAAAGGGGAAGAAAAGGAGATGGGAAAAGAGGAAAGAAAGGGGATCTAAAGTATAGCTAATCACCAGGATCAGGGATATTTATAGTCCATGTCAGACAGCCCTGCAGTAGTTTCAGAAGGGCAATAAACCTTCTCTTTCCA
Source organism: Corapipo altera (assembly GCF_003945725.1). Lineage (NCBI taxonomy): Eukaryota > Metazoa > Chordata > Aves > Passeriformes > Pipridae > Corapipo > Corapipo altera. Next base: position 4,362,028 of record NW_020884892.1, read on the forward strand.
GTGTTGGCTGATCTGCTTCCATGGCCAAGAGGGACCTGGTGTCTTCCCTTGTTGTGTGGAAGAAGGCTGGGAGCTTTCCTCCTAACACCTGCCAGGAATGCCTGGGGAGGACACCTAACATAGCTGCCCTCCACAGCTTCCTGAAATCCATACCATTGATCCACTCTTCTATATCGAAATTGCCCTGGCAAATAAATCAATTAATCAAAAGATGAAGTCAGATGCCAGGTTAATGCCCTTAAACCATTTAAAACAAGACCATAATCACTGATATCACTTTTTAATAATCACACTACTGAAAGGTGAAATAAATTATAAAGGGTCCTCATCATAGCTTTTTATTGATTTTGTACAATCTGTTTACAGATCTGTTCCAAAAAAAAACCTATTTATAGGGCAGACATAGGAAACTCAAAAGCATTTTACTGTTTCAGGTGCTTGTCTTCTTGTAAAGAAAGTTTCATACATCACACCTCTTTGCATGCTCAGAAACAGTATGGTTTTATCATGCATAGCAAAGACCGAAACAAAGAGAACAAAGCTGACTTTTGCAGAAGAGTTGTACTGCTTCATGGTATTTTCCCTCAGGAAAGCTATATCTGGTATATATTCTCAGTTTTATGATTCTTAGTCTGTGTGCACCTCCTTTTTTACAGTAAAATTAAAAGTATTCAATGATTTTGGTGTCTGGGAACAAAAGCAAGACACATCCCTTTACAGTAGGTGTAAGTGAGAAATCTGAGTAAACCAACAGTTGCATTTGGCATCACTTTAATAAAAAACAAAACTTAAAAAAAAAAGGCAATCAGGTATATTTTAAAGCTACAAGCTCCTGCTACTGTTGCTTGGTTTTCATTTTATCAGTGTATTTCATAAGAAAACCACATCCACTGTGATGCTGTCAGGATAAATAATTAAGACTTCTCTGAAACCAGTGGAGATTCTGTTTCTGCCAAGACAGGGGTCTGCACAGTCCCAGGAAGAAAATTGTTGTTACAAACATTAGGTAAGTGGAAAGAACTGATGCACCTGCCTGCTCATTGCACTTGCCACTGTTTTCCATTATTCAATGTTCTACTGCAGGAGAAAGAATGAGTTTAGACTTTTTTGTATAAAAGAAAAGATGTAATGTGGAACTACACTCAGAAGTAACAATAAGCAAAGAGGTTCTTGCATTTCCCTTTCTCAAGTTGCTCAACTGGTAAATTGCACTGTATCCTGCCACAGCTTTCACGGGGCCCCATCCTCAGCCATGTCAGCAAAGGCTTCATGATTTCAGAGTAAAAGTAGGATAAAACTGAGAGAAAACAACTCTGGGTCTCCTGGTCAATTAACTGCTATGCCAAGAGCTGAGTAAAAATCTTGGAACTGTGTAAGGAATTGTCTGACACTGACACACTCCCCTCACCCCCACCCCCAACTACTGAGCAGTGATTTTCAATTACTTCCCTTGCCTTCCCCACTACAGTGATGCAATTAAAAGAAACTTACTGAGCCATGGGGATGCAAAAGGCAAGTTATGTTTTCTGAAGCAAGGTCACACTGAAGAAAAATTAAGATGTCATTATTTTCAAGACAATATTGTATTTAATTGGGCCCTAGATTTCCTGAACCAAGAATTCTATACCCCTGCTCACTGTTTGAAGTCAACCCTGCTAGCAGAGAGATCATTTTGTCCAAGTACCATTTCTGCTGGATACATAAGCCTCCTCTGATGATTAAGCCTTATTTAGAGCACACCACTCTTATCTTAGTCTGTAAAGAGAAATGGCAGTATTGACACTGACAAAACTGATCTCAAAGTCCTGAGATTCAACATGGGAAAGGCTGTAAAAACATGGATCACTTGGAGTGACTGAGAAAATGGTCTAAGTTGACAGCAAATAAGCCCATCAGTAAACACGTTTTTACTCTCTGAAACTTCCTTTTCCTTTAAATGAAATCTGCCATAAGATCAGATAAAAAGATTGGATACTTTAACGTGCAGAAATCTGGCTCATCAGTTTTAGAGTCTAAAGACTGCTGACCAACAAACGTATTTATGGAATGGAAACTAAGCTGTTGTACCTGTAAGTTATGAAACAAGATTATTTATATAATGCACAAAAAACCACAGTGACGAAAACTAGATTCTTACTATGAGTAAATCAAACACAAAAGTGCATCTCTTGTACATCCTGGTGAAGCACTCAGCTCCTGGAGATAACAGTCCCAGGTGAGATGAAAAATAACTACAGCAATAACAGCCCTATTAGTGCTGCCAAGGTATGGATGAAATAAAACCAGCACCCACACACTGCAACATCCTCATCTCTGCATCAACATCCTTTCACAATGAAGTTGAAGCTGAAGCAGAAATGGAACTTACCATCAACAACACCCTCCTGAAAAGGTCAGTATCTGCTGTCTCTGTGAGCAGGTGAATGCTGGTGACATCTGCCCCACCACGGTCAGCTCCCAAAGAAACCCTGCTGGGGTCTCCTCCAAAGCCAGCAATGTTCTGCTGCACCCACTTCAAAGCTGCCAGTTGATCCAAAAGTCCAGCGTTCCCACTCACCTCAGCAGAACCTGTTGTAGAAAATAAAACGGGGCTGAAAAGAAATAAAACTATAAACCTCTGAAGTTTTGACTAAATGTCACATTTTTAGCAGCTCCTGAAGCTGAACTTGGACAAAACTGTTACCATAAGTTAAAAGTCTAAAGTGGTCTCTTCCAAGGTTATCACTTTACAGACTGACTCCATTTCAGTTTTTACCACTCCACCAGGCAGCCCTGGAGGTGTCTCTTTGTCTGTCCTGATGATAGAAAAATATCACTCCAACTTCTAAGCTTCATTAGGACACATCATGGCAGGAGGTTTAAATACAGGCTCAAGTATCCACAAATTTAGCCATAAGATTCTTTTTCTACATAAGTAGCTCAATCTTAGACTGAATTAAAAGCACACAAAAAGTCCGTGTGTTTTCCAGATTCTTGAGTTGGAAGGGACCCATAAGGATCATTGACTGTTTCTCTGGAGTGCACCTAATTGCATATTTCCTTCCTACATCCCTTTTATACACTTACCCTGTCTGACCAATCATTACAAGTCATAACATCTTGCATTTCTTTACATGCTTCCAGACATTATTTTAAAATGCATAGTATCTCCATCTATATCCTTGGAGAGTATCCCATGTCTAACTGATAGAAATCTGATATATATATATATATATCAGAAATATGAATATATAAATACTCATATTTTTGTTAACATGGAAACAAATAATTAATCATATATTTCACATGCCTAAGTATCAACACACTCTTTTCAACCCCAACAAGTGGTAACCTGATACTTTGATTAATAGGAAACTAATGCTGAAAGCATCTAATGATGCAACCCCCTAGTTAAGGTTAATTTTATATCAACAAAAGCAGAAATAAGTAATTCCTCCACGATCTGTAAGAAAGGAATAGAAAATGATTATTCACTGTCTACTTCTTTATAATCCACAATGAGCCATTTATTTTTAAAGTTTTAAAATTCTCCACATTTAAAACTTGGGGGAAAAAGCCCCACAGGGCAAGACAAAAAAGCCATGAATAGAAAAACAGATGAAACTATTTGTTTCTTCCATTGCCAAGACCAAATAGTACAATTTTAAACTAAGGGTAGGTTCAGAAACTAGTGAATCAAAATCAACAGAGAGTGGAATAAAAAGCTACCACTTTGTGGAGATGTAGCCCTGTCTTGGGCAAAGAGCAATTGAAAGTTTACATCCTGTGGTAGATATCAATATGCTTACTGTAATGAATTACTGAGGTGTCAAACATACCAGTTTAAGCAGCAGAATAAATACAAAGGAGAACGGATTACTAGTAGCCTTGCAGGGTTTAGAGATACCCACATCATAACAGCCATCGCTGTAAGCACCCTTCCAGTAGGGCAGCCAAAAACTAAGTGGCACAAAAACCAAAAAGAACACAATCTTCCATCTATAGCCATAGTTTCAGATGAACAGTCCAAGCCATACCAGTGAAGCAATGGAGAAAAAACTTTCCCTGTTTAGTTTTTGGAGTTTGGTTTGGTTTGGTTTTAGTTTTTTCTGCACACCATGACCAGTTCCCAGGGTCCTCAATCCAACAATAAACTCACTCTGTGCTGTTGAAAAGGCAATCTCATTTTAAGGACTTGCTGCATCCCTTGTGAGACATCCCCAGAGGAAGTGAAATCATAGAATCATTTAGGTTGGAAGAGACCCTTAAGATCACCAAATCCAAGTGTTAACTGCCAGGTCCATCACTAAACCACGTCCCCAAGTGCCGCAGCTACAAATCTTTTAAATGGTGACTCCACCACTGCCCTGAATTGCCTGTTCCAATGCTTGACAATCCTTTTGGTGAAGAAATTTTTATACATAAATCCATGTAAATGTTTTAGCCACACAATTATTATATATATAGATATAATATATATAATATATATATTTTTTATATATGTATATATTTGTTTAATATACTACCAGTACATTAAACAAAAAGTTCTAAGAGGGAAATATAACCAGTTCCTTTTGGCCTGGCAAAAACCACAACCAGGTTGTGAAATGTACCACACTGGAGAACAGTGGACATTCACAGGAGTTAGACCAAAAGAAACATGTCGGCCAGGAATCTTTTCCACTGCCTTTTTGTAGGAAAGGATTGCATTCCTAAGAACCACAGGAGACTGAAAAGAAACCAGTGTCTTTGTTTGCTTCCTTCTGAACATACATATGCATTTCTGTTATTACCAAATGGGAGAAGAACAATAGTGCTAAACAAAAGCATGAAAATCATTCTGTTTTATATGATTTCCTGGAATCTTAAAAGAATCAAACCCAAAAACATGACTGTCTTCTCCATATCCTTGCCATCTGTATCAATGGCAATTCATCTCAATTTTTCCAGATGCAAAGCAAGAGGTAAAGGCACTAGTAAGAATGTGCATCTCCTTTTGTAACATTAATGAGTGACAGCAAATTAAATTAAACATCCTTTGTATGTAGAAGAAAAAGAGCTCTTTCAGTTCTTGAAAAAGGCCTGCCATTGAGATCAGAACAGCTGCAGAACTAACAATAACCCCAACCAAACAAAAGGAAATCTGTTGTTTTCACTGCTCTTCAGTTCCTTAAATATCCATTCAATTTCTTCATTTCTAGTTTTGCAATTTATAACAAGTCAACTTAAGAGGATTCAGCACTTTGCTTAGTTGGACAACAAAATTAATATTACTTACAAGTTCCTGACTTTTATTTCTAATTGTAGAGCCTTCTAACAGTCCTGCTGCTAATGTTTCCACAGTCCTAAGGGTGAGCTCCTGCCTCCTTTGAAACTAATGGCTAAACTTCCAAAGGACCAGGATTTGTCTTTCAGGAAGAATGAAAAACATCCCTGGAATATCATTAAGGATTTGTTTGAGAAAAATCCTTGTATTACTTGACCCAGACTGCTAACATTCATTGAAAATCCCCAGTGGCTACTGTCATGTACAGGAGGCTTCAAAGATGCTCCATCAACCTGTGGGGGACCAGAATGGGTATGACTGAAAATCCCTGCTGCTGGGAACCCTGATACAAACACACACACCTTATTACCCCTACCTCATGGAGTAAAGGCAACATAGGGGAGATAGCATGTGATACTTAAGGAATTTTTAAGGTTTGCCATGAATATGGTGCTTAGCTTGCTGTTTGGACAACACTCTGATACATGAAGTGATTCTTGGGGTTGTCCTGTGCAGGGTCAGGAGCTGGAATCTAATGTTCCTTGTAGGTCCCTTTCAACTCAGGATATTCTACGATTCTAGGATACTAGGATTTTCCCAAATGCATGCCAAAGACTTCTCAAAGAGGATGAGGCCAGCAAAGACTGCACTTTTCTTTGGCCACAGCTCCACAGTACAAATGAGGAAAAGGTCCCCAGATAGTCCCAAAATGTAATGAACCATCTCTTTCTGAAGGTTTGTAGGAACACCAATCAGGTGCAGCAAGCCCATGTATTGACATTTTGGGACATGTAAGCAGATCCCTACGAAAAAGAGACTGAATAATTTTCCTGATCCCGAAATTATGGACCATCACATAAATACTGGTGTATAATATTCAGCCCCTCCAGCACTTTCTGTTTAGGAAGAAACCTGGGTGAGGTTCACTGGGCTGAAGGAGGTTAGTGGGTAATGTGTGGGCAGTGCTGCGTAATGGAAGCTCCCACAGCACATATCCACATTGCATTTGGCTCTAGACAAAATTAAATTATGGTATCGCTTTCATAAACATCAGGTTTGCACTAATGAAAACAGTGATTTTTTTTTCCTCCCAGATACACCTATAGCCAACCTCTTATCTAAATGAGTAAGGAGCTTTAGTGCCAGATCTCTAGATACTGAATGAAAGATGGGTTTTGCTGGGAGCGAGCTTTGAACAAAACAGTAAATAGAGAAGGGAAACAATAACCAATAACTGCAGTTATAACCCCAAACTGGACAAAATCTACCCAGCAGTGAACACTTAAAAGAATCATGATGCAAAGTATGTAGGTCTGGTAATTGCAAACATGGCAAATATAACCTCCTAAAGGTTATAAAGGTATTAAAATGCCCACTAGGGAGACCAAGAATTGCTACAAGACCAATGGAGACAGAGCTTCACTTGGAACTGTTGCATTCTCTCTCCACGTCTCTCTACCTTAGTTCCCCTGCCCAGGGCAGAAGTGAAAGATGGTATAAATAAAAGTATTCTCTATTTGCTTAAACAGGTAAATCTAATAAAAGTCAAAATGAAAAAAGAAAAAAAAAAACCAATCCCAAAGAGCAGATGGCATTACCACAAAGGTTTAGGGGGATCTAATGTACATTTTCATGTGTATGTGCCCCTTTGTGATGGGAATTTGTATAATTTTCAATAGCAATTGATATTAGGGAGCAATAGGAGAGCAAAAGTGTCCTTTACACTAGAGTATGGGGAAGAGTTGCAAACACAGAACATGCAAATGTTCACTTAGATCCAGGACAGTACAGAGGGCTAGCAGATTCAAATCAAATGTGGCAAGTCCTTCAGAGGAGAAGTCAAGCTGAATCGCTGAGGAACCAACCATCTTTGTGCCATACTTCCATTCTTTCACATTCTTCTTACCATGAACCTTCAGTTATTCCTCTCTGCCTCTTCCCCACTCCGACATGGGCACAACAGAGCATCAGCAAAATTTCATGGATGGAACAATTTGGAAGTTGGAGTCATTGAAAACCATACTCGCAATGGTAGGCCACTGGAATTAGCAGGAATTTTGATGCCTAACCTATCTTCATGTATGTCTGCAAAACCCAATATCCACAGTTGCATTTGCAAACAGAAGTCTAGCCAGTGCTTTGATACGGATGCTTGAGTTTGCTTTGTTGTCCCTTTGCCTCCAGCCCTTCCCCTTTCTCTTCAGATCTAGCCACCACTATTTCTTGACCATTTTTCTTTCCAAAAAAAAAGAAAAAACCAAATCAGTGAAATATATGGGTTTCTCAAGTTAAAAAACTACTTAAAAAAAATCAGAAGCAGAAGTGTTACAGAATACAATTTATCCCATAGCTGTGTTTGTTCTGGAAATCCATGACTTACCAGTACTAAGGAAGCCAAAGACACCGACCCGGTAGTTTGCTGTCACAACAATGACGTTACCGATGGCAGCGAGGTAGGATCCATCTAGTGTTGTCTTTCCCTCCTCAGCACTGTAACTCCCTCCATTGTGGAAGAACAGCAACACGGACATATTTTTGACCTGCCATGACAACAACCAGGTTACTATTCCTGTAGCCAACTGCTTTTGACAGTCACTGATGAGAACACAAGCATCTTCCCCATTAACATTATCTAAGGGATTTACAGCTCTTTATGAGTGACCATAATGAGGGGGTATCTGGCTATCTGTCTGGAATTCAATGGTTATTGTCCATAATTGTCCACAAATTGTCCACAATTACCTATATACCATTAAAGAGGGCACTCTGTCCAGTATAAGGTGGATCTAATAGCATCATTGTGTTCCACCAGTCAATATCTCCTCTAGGTTAGCCCAAGGCAGCTCCTGTTCCTTTGGCCACTGAGCATGTGGTGGGCTTGTCTTTGCTAAAGCATACCTGCTTCACACAAACATGCAGGAAAAGTTCAAACAAGAGGGAAACAGGAGAAGGGTTGCAGCCAGGCAGGAGACCTCAGCCCATACCAGCAGGTTACAGTTCTACCAAGATGACACTCTAAAGAAATACCCTCATTGAAACATATAGGGAGGGGTTTTGTTTGAGTTTTTGCCTTTTTTTTTCTTTCCTGCTGAATAAAGCAGAATAACCTGCTTCATTGCTAGAAAGGTTTTTTTCAAAGTGTAACCCCAATTTTCCATTCAGCACTTTCACCCCCTATTGTCCACTTTGGGACTATCCTGAAGGAGGCTCCTCTCTCCTCTGCTCAGCAGCAGGTCACACACACCCACCGTCCAACTTTCTGCATTGGCAGCTAGTGGTATTTTCTGAAGAAGAGTTGGTGGCCCCTGCGCAGCATCAAAGTACATCTGGGGTTGTTTTTCCCTGTAGTTAGAGGGCAATGAGCTCTGCTGCTGTTATTTTCTGGAAAGAGCTTAGCTAAACACAGCAGCACCATCTGTTCTGGCAAAGGGTGTCTCCAGCAAAAACATGACTGGCTGCATAGGAGAAGTAGCAGAGCAGTGATGGCTGCAGCATCCTGAAAAATTATGGAATAGAAGGCAAATACCCCTCAGCTGCCCTTAATTTTTCACAGCTGTGCACACTCCTCACTTATCTATCTGGTGAATCACTTCAGGGGCTTCTTGTGAACATGACAATGTTACCAAGAAAACTCAAGAAATTGCAAGCACTGAGACTTGCTGGTTTTTCTCATTAACTTCTCTAAATTGAAATTGCCTAATTTGCAGTGCCTTGTCTGTGGTTCCCATTTCTGCACTGCATGCAGCCCAGAGAGAGATGGAGGTAAAGAAAAAAATGAAATAATGTGTTTTCAGATGGAAAGTCATTCTGAAATACAACCACATCGAGCCATGTCAGCTAAAACAGTATTAACCATCATATTGAGCCTGCTCCATCCCCTCAGTTCACCATGGTTAAGCCTGAGGCTCACACTAAGCATTTCCCATGTTTCCACAGCCTCTGTAGCACCATGCCTTCCAGTTGCCTTGTAAATTGCATATCACATTGTTCTGAGTGACTTTACCCAATGCTATAGTGATGAAAAGCTTAAGAAAGGTTAAGTCAGGCAATAAAATTTTGAAATGGCAAACCAAAGCCATTTGCAACAGCTGCAACAGATATGGAGTAATTCAGGGGAAGATTTAGCACTGGGACTGTGCACAGTGCCAAGTGTATGGATGTAGCATTCCCATTTCTAGTCTGAATCCAGCAATGGGAAGCCCAGCAGCTCCATCATGGTCTCATGACTGCAAGGTGTTAGGTCCCATGTGAAAACCCCAACAGGGGAATGAAGTTCAGCAGCCACCAGGAAGTCTGAAAGGCTTCATAATATTCAGAACCATCTTCTCTATCATAGAATCACAGAATCACAGAATGGGTAATGCTGGAAGGGACCACCCGGGGGGTTATCTGGTCCAACCCTCCCTGCTCATCCTTCTGTAAAAAACACTTGGCAGGGATAGATTTAAACTCTACCAAGCCAGGCAACCTACATTGCTTTTACTACTGCACAATATTGTTCAGTAAATAATTGAGTGCAATGGGGATGATGCACTAAGGATGGGAATAACATGTGCAGGGGATGGGGTAGGAGGAGAGAGGGTACACTTTCTATTCCTATTTAGTGGAGATTTTAAAGTCTTGATTGTACAATTAAACTCTTCTTAAATGAAGGCAAAGCACAGCTTTGCTTTGCTAGTGTGACAGGTGGTGATGATTACAGATGTAAAAAATCAGAAGTGCCAGTTTAATTGTGGTACTTGTAGCTACAGAAGCAAAATGAAGTGATGTCATTCACCTTCTTCACTGATTGATACTTTGAGAGTCCTTTGGCAACAGGCATCAGTCCCTGCACCATGCTCTTGTTGAGGCTCAAAATGCTCCTGAATGACCTCTGCATTCACTGCTTTTCAAGAGATTTTATATTTAATATTTACTAGCTGATTGAACCTTCCGTGGGCTGAAACTACATAACTATAGTTCTCTGTGAGTAAAAAATAGAGCTCACCACAAAAAGAGACAGGAAAATGCAATGCTTTCTGCTCCCAGCTACTTCTGCAAAACCAGAAGTTTTAGTTCTCTCTTGGGCTGGACTTCTACATGTGAAACTGATTGACTTGATTGGATCTACTTCTACCTTACACCTCTACAAAAGAGGGATTCAGCTCACAGGACCGCCAGGAGAAGAGATAAGCCTATTTAGCCTATCAGATGGTAGAAAATACAATGCTTTCAAATAAACTATCTTGAAAGCAGCTCTTAAGCATAGATGGCAAACTGCCTGGGACAGTGACCTGATGGTTTCAATAAGCGGTGACTGCACTCGAGGCAAAATGAGTCTGATGCTGCAGGGAGAAGATAGACTGCTGGTCTCTCTGATGATTAAAACGGGTCTGCAAGGCACTCTCTGTGCTGCTGTCAGATAGCTAGACCAGCTCTTTCCAGACATGAAGTATGACAGACATAAATTTCTACTATAACTACCATCACCTTCTGAAAATTTCCTGTAGTGTGGAAAGAAACAGTTCCTGTCTCTGAGCCCACTCTTCAATGGGATTCACATGTTATTCAGCAGCTTTATCCCCAGCCCCCCAGGGGTTGGCCAAGCATTTTAGCTTGGCTTTAACTTGAAGCTTTCTTTTATATCTGTTTAGAATGAGAAAATCAAGAACTTTCAAATGACGATTCCTCACATTGTACCAGTGGCCCAGTCATTTTTGAAACGTCTATTTTTATGCTCTGTGAGCTGGCCACAAATCTAGCATTGCTTGCCACTCTCATTCCTCAACAGATCTCCCACAGATGTCAACAGGGGAACAATAAATATGAGGATGAAAGGAAACCATCAGCAGTTCCCTGACTGGTGGCAAGTGTTGATGTATTGTCTCGCATTATTGTCTGCTGGACAGTTGATCTCACTGCAGGAATATTGCCATTTCTGTCCCTAATTTCTCCACCTTTGCCCCCACCTTCTTCTTGTCCTTTGTTTCTCTCTTTGTCTCTCTTATTTCTAGCTTTTTAGTACGCTGTCCTCCTGGTTACCCAAAATGGCTCATGGAAAGCCTGCAGGGAATACTCTTGCACTAGTAAAAACACTAGAGTGCCTAATTTAACTTTGCAGGTTCTGTGAACACAGAAAAAACAAGCAATCATGTCAATTAAATTACTTTGAAAAAACACAGTGCTCAGCTACAAAAAAAATTCGACTTGTCTCCTACTTACAGAGGTGGCAGGAACAAAGATGTTCAGATACAGGCAGTCTTCACTGACAGACTGTGACGGGGCCTCTCCATCTCCTGGCTGCCAACACGCTGCCCTAGAGACACCAATTGAGAAAGCTACAATAAAAAGGCTTGTACTCTTTTTCCACTGGTGTTATTTCCTTATATTTTGATGCATTAGCTTAATAAAATCATTAAATCTGCAGATCTCAATCACATTTAAAACTGTGCCCACCTATATTTTAGTAACAGGTATGTAGATTTGTACACACACACACAGTGCAATGTATTTGTATGTCAAGAACCCTTCCTCAGAAAACATACCCCATTTTAAAAAGCTAAGAACTCGACAATATGTTTTCAAAAAACTCACACTTTACATAAACTGCACAAAATTATCACCAGCTGCAAGGGGAGCAGAGCTGGGGGTCTCAGGCACAGATCTCCCCTGCTACTACCTGCACACCTATATAATCCACTCTTTTGATGAAATGTCAGTTATTTATTTTAATTTCTAATAGTCTGTGGGCTACATATATTTTGATTTATTTTCTAATAGTCCGTGGGTTCTATTTCTTTATGTTTAATTTATTTTCTAATGGCCTGTGGGAAAATACAGTAAGTTTAAAATTTTAATGCATTTTTAAAATCTCTTTGCTTTAAGTAGCAGAGCAGACCATTAACAGTGCCAATCAATGTTAAAAGTGACCTTGTAACAGGAGTTCAGGAGCCAACCACGTACAGAAAACCATTCTCTGGCCATCATCTGAATGAGAGTCATATGCTCAAGCATATCAAGTATAAGAATCAAGTGGATGATTTTTGCAGTTCAGTAATAAGCTACTTTGAAGTCAGTTCCTTCTACTTTACAGCCATATTTGTGTCAGACAATGAGTTATGGAAAAACCTCACAATTTATTAGAGAATAAGCCAAAAGAGGCTATGGAAAGATGGTAATATTTCAGAGAATTGTTTCTAAATTATTATTTTAATGCCTTTGTAAAATTTTGCCCTGAAGATGTGAAGAAATTAATAGAAAACCACAAAGAAAAGGACCAAATTTAATGGAATTCTACAATTTTTTTCCATAAGGGAGATTCCTAAGATGGTGATATCACTCAACAGCTTTCCCATGGACATAGAGAAGCACATCGTCTCCAGCCAAAACTGCTAAAGCCATTTTAGGCAGAGAAAATATGAATCCACAGGTAGGAACCCTGCCAGGACAACAGGTCTAACACTATTAATTATACAGCTTTCCACAGGGCAGCAGGAATCATCACCCATGATCACAGCTTTTTTTTTGTCCAGCTCCCAGAAGCTCCTCATGCTGGGACCTACTCCAGGGAAAGGCTGCCACCTGCTGAGGCAAGTCCACAGCTCTTCCAGCAGCTGGAGACTTCAATAGCTGGATGGGGGTTTTAGTTGGTTTGGTTTGGGTTGGGGTTTTTTCAGGCTTTTATCAGGTCCAGGGTGATAAACAAATGTTTCTCTTCCATCACTAATAGTACTGTGCTTGTGTGAATTTCTTATATACAAGTATTGAGCAACATTAATATAGAATCCTAAAAAAATCAACACTTTCTATACATACAGAGAGTGAGGTCTCTCCCATTCTCCAAGTGAAAAGTCAAATAATTATGTTTTTAACTGGTCTACTCTGGCCTCCAATTGGGAGGTCTGGAGACACACTATCTTTAACGCTGCTGATGTTTTTGAGAACGCACGCAGGATCACCCTTGAGGAGAAAAGACAACACAGAAAAAATCGTGTCTTGCAGATTATACCACCTAAAGAGTCTTTCTGCTGTGCCTTTTGCAACTGGATGTGTCTATCTCATACTGGCCTTTTTAGCCACGAGCACACTTGTAACAGATGTGGTTAGAGCCCTTCCCAAATCTTCGTTTGTGAAGCCTGGCCACGATAACCTTAAATTAATAATAGAAGATAATGGCCAAATTCTTCATTGGACTAAGAAAGCACTGTGAATTCAAAAGATAGGAACAGATTAACTAAGGTCCCCAAATTGTTTTCAAAACCAGCCAGGCTGCTCATTGCAACACCAGGTCTTCAAAGGGAGACCACAGAGGCAGATAGGTCTCCCCAAAGCCATCCAGATACCACACTGTGGCTGCAGACACCAAGAGCTCATGCTGTCTGTGCTAATTTAACATCACTGTGAACATGAGAAAGCAAAAAACCACGTCCCACCAGACTTATCCAATGTACATGAGGTTGTGCTACTGTGGTTATGCTGTTAACACCTCCGCAGGTCAGGTGCAACCTGAAGGACAAGATCACCACAGGCCAGATGCTTTTCAACTCCCGAAGAAAACAAATGCCACATCTGTTTTCACTCGGTTCATCAAAGACTTTGCTAGAAACCTCTGGAGACAAATCCTGAGTAAAGGAGGGACCAAATAGATTCAACACTGTTGATAGGTGTCCAAATCTGTAGCCTCAGGATGTGTTTCTGCCAAAGCAGGTGGTGATTCATGTCAGGCTTGCAGGTCCTCATCCTCCCAGATCCCTTGCAAAACCTCCCACTTCCTTAACCATGAAGCTCCTGGTCAGATTTGTTTGCTCAAGTAGTTCATCACTACCCACATGAGGACCACTCTTGGTGCCAGGAATTGAACAGGACTGCATGGCTCTGTGTGTATGATCTCAATAGACCTCAGGTCCATATTAGCTGCCTGGGAAGCTCTTGAGCTGCTAAATCTCAGCTCTCAGCTCTGATTTCTCCAAGTTTCTCTACAAAAAGGTCATGTAGTCCTTCAACAAGCTCTCTCCTTCTGACTGTTCTGCATCTTCGATCTCCAGTTCTTGTTTCTATCATTATTTTTTTCCTTGCAGCTATTCATGTCTGCCATGAAACAGTCAGCAGGGATGCACTGTGAGAAAGGCTCTATAAGAAACACTCCACTTTCATAGCTTATAGCTGGTTTTTTGTTGTTGCTGCATTTTTATTTGCTTTGGAGTTTTTGTATTCCACTGTCCTGACATGTTCCACAGCAAGCACTGGTATATTCTAAGCAGTGTCACTTAAACTCTCTTTTCTTTAGGAAACAGACACTCACAATTTGTCATTTTGTTTCCCCAGTGCAACAAAATTAAGACTCCTATTGCAAGACTAAATTAAACACAAACATGCACACAAAGGTGATGTCCGTAGAGCGCCTCTAACGTAAACCCACCAAACAGAGATGCCCGTACAGATCTGGAGAGCAGGGACAGCCAACCAGAAACACTAGACAGAGGCACTTAGGAGAAATTTAGCCCATCTGCTAAAACAGTTCCTAGCACTCTTTCCATCTTAAGGCATTACCTAAATGTTTATAACTTCTGTATTTCTGTCCAAGTCATTTAGCAAGTATTTGCCTTTTAATAGTTTTTGGACAGAAAAGATTTTCTGGTTCCTTCAGCCTGATCTCCTGGACACAACTAGGCAGAGAATTTCTATATGAGGCCCACAGCTTCTGGTTACATCAATGTTTAAATACCCTTGTTTGACTAAATGTCTACAAATTTATGGCTCACCATGAGCAAAATATATTTGTATAAATATCATAAATACCTGTATAAATTCCATTCAGAATGAAAATGGACTGACAGCAGACAGTTGGTGGGGAGTTACATATAGATTCAAGGCAATGTACTGGAATTTGCCTTTTTTCTTAAGGGGCTTGCATGCTTTAACATATAGATGGACAAAATATTCTTTTTGCTAATCAAAGTCCCAAGGTTGTACCAGCTGTACTCTATAGCTTGTTTTCAAGAAAGGACATGAGTATTGTGGTCATCACTCCAGCTGCTTTCATACACCTGGACCGACAAGCACTTCTGTAGATGGTGACAGGGGTTTCTTACCGAGCCACTGTGGCATTCCAGGTTTCCATCCAAGCAGAGGGCTCTGGAGGACTGAAGCGCCTCTCTGCAAGGGGAGGGGCAGCATATGGGACCCCCAGGAACTGGCTGATATTTCTCCATTCTGAGCCAATGCGGATCACCTGGGATTTGCCCACCAGATCTCCATGGGACAGGATGTATACAGATGGGGTCAAATCCAATTCAGAAATGGGCAGGAATAAATCTGTCACAGAGGGAACAGAGGAAAAATAATTTTCTTTTTCAAGTTATTACCATTTCAGAAATTAAAATCAGCCCTATTTCCCTTAGTTTTAAACTGTTATGTGCCCCATTTCCTTCTTTAAATAAAACAGATAAATTTGTGTTATTGTCTCATTATAAAATAATTCATTAAAACAGAGCTATTTCTCTCCTAAAACAATGTATTTGATAGGCAGAAACCAAATTCCAAACCATGGAACTAAAACCCAAAATGTACAGAACAAACACACAAGTCTAGCTTTTTTTTGTCTCAGTCTCTGATTTTGCTGCACTTGACAATGACAAACCCCTTTTCTCTCATTGAGTTTGAACTTGGAAGGTTCTTATTGACTTCTTGACTCTTCACAGAATTTCAGTGAAACAAAAACGAAAATTTTCTTCCCCTTTATTTTTACCTGGGTTCTAATTACTTCTAATAAATGAAATAATCAGTATTACATGAAAAGAAAACAGTATCTATAGAAATCAAGAGGAATAAAACCAATGAAACTTCTAGTTTCAAATAAGTACTTAACCATATAATAGAATTTTTACCTGTCTACACTGTCTACACAATTTCTTTTTCTCTCTAAAATCATTTTCACTTCTTTAAAATATCAGTTCATCCTGGTTTGGGAACAGGAGTGTCTGTTTGGGGTGGGCTTTTTTGTTTTCTCCAGAGATGGTCCTTAACACTTTAAATTGACAGTGGGCTTTCAACACTCTGTTTGTAATTCTCAGAGTTTAAAAGGAAGGGCATATCATTTTCTGCAGATGAAAAGGATCTGGACTTTCACTACTGTTCTTGTTTGGTTTTACTGTTCTGCACTTTCTAAAGCACCTTTCATAAACCAGACTTCCTTTATTTTACCTGCTTCAGCACTAGAGGGTAACATCATGATTTCATGCATTTTTACGAAAAGTGCTAGTCTGTAACTCCACTGATACAGCAACGGACAAGTGTCTAGGAGACATCTAAATCACTTCATGTCTAGTGAGGATTTCCTCACCCCTCCATTCACAAGAACTGTGCACAGCTGAGGTCCTTCCCCCACAGCCTTAACCTGTTCTCTTACCTTGTCTCCTGTAGATATAGGTAGCAGGTTCTTTGAGTAAAACCCAGCAGCTGTGTCGTTGCAGGCTGTGTGTGCAGATCTGTGTATCAGGGTAGAAAACGCATCTTATTGCTGAAGGCTGGATTTCTAGTGTAACCACTGTACATGACTGGTTCTTTGAACAAGCTAAGAGGTGAAACATGAAGAAAAAGAGCAGGTAAAAATGTATCCTCACAGCATTTTGTACGACATTGTTACACTATGCTTAAAAGAAAGGTTTTAGAACAGGTGAAGCAACAAGACATAAAGTAGCTCTAAAGCAGAATAATGGGACATAAAAGTCCTCAAATTCCCAGAAAATTCTCCAAAATAGCCAAAGGACTAGAAGGTTGCATTGGCTTTAAAATGAAATAATACAGCAAGAGAAATATTATCACAGGTTTTAGAAGGAGAAAAGCATTATCTAATAAAGTACAGATAACCTCACTTAAACAGTCCCCAGGGAGCCCCAGAGAAAGGTTTAATTCTCAGTCTGTACTCAGAGGTGGGTATCCAACACTTTGCCTCTAGAAATAATCCTTCAAACAGTTACAGGGAAAGGAAAAAAAATCCAGTTAGTTACACTGCTCACTCTCACAAGGTGAGGACCGTCTACTGCAAAAAGTAGGACTATTATCATCTTCAGCAGTAGGTGGGAACTTTTCCTTATTTCTACTGCCCTGCGGCATTGAGGATTTCCCAGTCGTGTAGTTAAAGGACTCTTTCCTGTCTAGTCAAGCTGTTGATTAAAGCAGTTCCCTTTGCTTCATCCCAGCTCTCAGTTAACCCACCTTCACACATCACCACTATAGGTTACTTTAGGCAGTGGTAGGTGGGTCTCTCACCTGTCTCAGTCAATGAGCTTCCCTTAACTGTCCTTTAGAAAAATATGACATCATCACTTTCATTATTTGCTACAATATGCTCCAGGTTGTACAATGCCTGGAGAAGTAAGAGATGTCTGTGCTCAAGAAGTGTCAAAATTACACAATCACTGTATGGCATTTTATGTCTATTGTATATTTCACCTGCTAAACTATTTCAGGTCCCTTCTCTTAGATTCAAAAACACTTGAGTAGTATTTAAAAATAAATAAAATTGGTGTATCTATGTCAGAAGTGGGGGAGCTGTTCTTGGTTTTCAGGCTCAAAGATCAGTATTTTCTGCAAAGCTATGAATGACCATTTCTTACCAGATAGGCAAAAGTCTCTGGCAGCGGAGAAGTCATTGGATACGTCTCTACTAACTTGCACAACTTCAAAGTTTGAGATGGATGAATCCACAAGAACAGAGGATATATTTAAGGGTTGCCATACATCCAAAACCTCTGCTAAATGAAATGTAAAAAACAATATAACTAGAAGAATCAGTAAAAACTTCAAAGGAAACTAACATAGAATTAAAAGCATTGGCGAGTTCCCCAATAAACAACTTTCATCTTCCTTTGCATCCACTGGGAATAAATGAAATATAAATGTTTACAAAGTTAAGAAAAAGATAAATCAGAGGTAGCTCCATCCAGGTTCGCATGTAAATACAACTGATTTCAATAAAAGGAACAGGGTTAAATACACTAAAGGGCATGAGTAATAATGCTTGCACACAAGTTGCTGAGCAGCCAGTAAATCCTTGGAAAGTACATGGATGTTAATTTGATCACTTTAATTTGATTTGGTGGACAGAATTACATTAAATTCTATAAACTGTTTTAATGTCATGTAATTGCCTCCTGATTTAGATTTCATTCTATTTCATATGTATATACACAGAAACATACATGTGTAAATATAATCATGTGTATCACATATATACAAACATGCATATCACAAATAGACATTTTACATGCATGTACATGTGTGAGCATCGACATACACATAGGTACTCTCTCTGGTGCTCTTCAAGAATTGTTCTTCTCTTTCACAGTATATTTTTAAAAAATGCCACAAACATTCCTTTCTCATACACAAACAGATAAAAATATCTGCAGACTCTCAATTTTACACAGAGAAGACAAAAAAAGAAGGCTTGAAAAACAATGGGCTTTTAATTATTTTAGTTCCTTTCAACAGTTAATTTGTTTCAAAAGCAGAAGACCCCACTGTGGCCATCGAGTCCTAAACAGTAGGTTGCCATTATCCTCTCCATGTAATTGTAGGGTGAGGACAGAGCTGAGTTAGCTCTTCCTTTGCTATTCCTGGTGAGCAGGTCTTGCCCTGTTGCTGGAGTTCATTTACCACACAAATGCAAAAGTTGTGAATATTCATTTCATTAAACATTCCTTTTAATCTACTGAGAAATCTACTGAGATGGCCAAAGTTTCCTTCCTGAAGCTGAGGCCTGGGGGCCATATAATCAACTTGGAAATCCTGGTGTTGACACACTTGTCCAGCTGATGAGAACCCAAGAACCAAAACACACCATGGACAAGGCTGGTTCCATCCTTCCTTGAGCAAATACACAGGGAATAGCAATGACTAAATTAGATTTTCCAATAATATTATTCCAAATAATTAATGACAGCACAGGGTAACTTGCCACAACCCAGGGCCCTACATTGATGCTAAAAGTCTTTACTTTTGCAAGGTAAATCCTTCCATTGGAAGCATAAATCTCAAGCGTGAGTTATCTCCCAGAGGACAAGCTGAAAAAACCTGATGTGCTACCACCATTGCCAAGGCTAATGCCTTAGTGCTGGTTCCTTTGTCATCACCCTTGTTGAAAAAAACCTCTGATGCAGTGATGAACTGATCTACTCTACTCCATATAACCTCTCAGACAGACCTGCCCCAGTTCAAGCTTTTGAACTAGAGGCAAGAAAGAAGGACTGGGTCCCATGGATCTTTTACAGCCACTTCGAAATCATTTCATTCCTGTTATATTTGGGAGCAACTCCTCTGAGAGAGGCACTGAAAGTCTCCAGCTAAGTAGACATGAAGGTTAATTCAGTGCTGCACCATTGTATGTAAAAACCACAAGCTTACTTGATGTCACAGAGTACCAAAGTCATCACTAGCAGTCTGTTCAGAGGGAGCCTGAACTAGTCAGGGAGCAATGACCCTGCAGTCACAGCCTGACCTGTGCAACAGACCCACTGCACTGAATATTTTCTTCCCCTTAAGCACAGACTATTCAATCATTTTAGAGGAACAGAGTGATTTTAGTCATGTGGAAATTAATATTTTTCATATTCTCAATGATTTCTCTATTTTAAAGTATTTAATATGAGCTGTCATATGACCTATGACAGAAAATTTCAGCCTCTCCATCTAGGGTGCCAGTTTGTAGCACTTATTTAGAAAGATATGTAAAAATAGAAATCAACTCTGTAAGTGATGGAGAAGTAACTGTTACATCCTTTCCAGAGATTGTCTGCCTGCACTACTAGAACCCCCAGGTCTTTCTTTTCCAGACTAAATTTTACAGGTTTTGTGTGGGTTTTTTTCTGAAAACATGAACAAGAAGAGATTTCTTTAATCAATATGACTCAAACTTTGTTTTTCCGTAAGAGCAATGTAACTGAGGTCCTACTACTGGAACAAGCAATCTCTCTAGGTTCAGACACAAAGCTTCAAATACCAGCTGTGGTTCTTTCAAAAGAGAGCTTTGTCTGAATTCCACTGCAAGGCAAAAGTCTGGTGCAGCAGTGGTTTTGGAAGATATTTACCCAGACAGACTCTCTTCCCATAGCTTCCCTGACTCACCGAGTGACCTCGGGCAAGTCTCATCATCACATTTCTCCATTTCCCACACACCAAAACAAATCTACAAAAGCAAAATAAATTTCTTGGATTTACACCTCTGACACTTAAATTTGGCTTCCTATTCCCACTTCACAAGATAAACTTCCTACTTCTACATGAAAAGATACTTATTTCATCCCTTTATGTGGGATTGGTTAAGTCAGTAACATACATTTTATATACATATGAGACACAATGGGCACTTTGCAGTCCATGTTAGGCACAGAACAGTGACCACTCACAATGGAAACATCTGTAGATCATACATTCACACCCAGAACTGCTTATTCATTGCCCCCAATCTCACAGAGGTGACCCTTGAAAAATCTCACATGGGGTTGTTCTTTGGGTTGGGTTGGCGTACGGAGTAGGTTTTTTCATTCTCAGTCCTGGATGAAACATTTATAGCCTCAGATCAGATTTATATGCTGAGACTTCCAGTGTTTTTCTTTTCCCTTCCTCTGCCCAGCTGACTCCAGATGCAGAGAGATGCAGAAACACTAATGCTTACTTTAATAACACAGCAAAACTCTTTAACCCAGAGACGTGCATGGCACCACTATGGACACTGCCAGCCAGCAGTGAGCTGCAAAAGAGATCTTGGCTATTATTTGATTCCTTCTTCCCTTCTCTTGGCAGTAGATCCAGCAATGCCCATAGATCCCCACTTTCCATGGCTGATCTAAACTTGACTTGTCTAGAAACTGCTCTCATGAGGCACAGAGCTACAATCTGGCACTGCGTACTGGAAATGCACAGTGCACCTGATGGGCTGGAAGACATTTCTGCTTTATATATAGGTTAAGTTCTGACCTTCCAAACCACATTTTGGCAAATGCTTTGATTGGATAATTACAGCCTTCTGAATCCATCCAGCCCTGTAACTTTTACTGAAAAATTATAGATGTCCCATACAGAGAGCCTCTCTCTTCCAGATGTTCTTGTTTGGGTAGGCAAGGTTTAAGACTGGATTTGCAAAAGGACTCACACTGGCCTTACTCTGTTCCCACTCCATTTATAAGATCAGAAGACTGGAAAAGATTTCCTGGGGACACAGAGTTCAGCCTCCCACTTTCACAGGCAATGAAATTATAAACCCCTTGTAATAAAGTCAACAAAAGTTTCATCACTGACTTCAGTGGAAAAAAAGAGGCATCAGTTCTGAGTGTGCTGGAAAATTTAACATTTTATATAAGGAAACAGATACAGAAATACAATGAAATAACAAGTTAAATTTAAAAGAAAACTCATGAAGTTGAGGAGGTTAATATGAGCTTAAGAAGGCACATAAATCAGATCTCTGTGTTCAGTATGCCTGATTTATTTTCGAAAGACAAGTTCTGATCTTAGTTCTGAGATTTGTGAGCCATATTCAGTAGCCCTGACTCAAGCCCAAAACATGCTTACAGATCGAACTCAATGTTTTATATTCGCAGTATTCAGAGTTTATTCTCAACAAAGACTGCTAACGTGTCTGTATACCAACAATATCCAAAACCAGCAAATCATCAAAAGAGCAGACCTGTAGAAAATATATCCTTCCTAAAATATAACTGCTTCTCATTTTTGTCCATCTACTGAGATTTGTATAACTCAAAATGAGTAGTTCTCTTTAAACTGCTGCATAATAACTGTAATCACACCTGAGACAAACAGGTCCCAAAACTAACAACTGTGTTATTTATGGTCTTTAGCAGTGAGCAATCTTGCTATGTTACTGTTAAATGCAAGCTTTTTGCCTATTTTAGGGGTGCCAGTTACAATAAGTGATATAGTAGTGGGATATTAAAACTGTACTATATATTTATCCAGGTTTAAAGCAAGCTGTTTTAAGAAGGCTGAAATTCTCATATTTACAAACAGAACAAAAATCAAAGTTAAGACCAAAGATAGAGCAATTCCACACCAGAGGTCCGATTTGCCGTGTGAGAGCACAGTAGATCAGTTCCCAAAGATGGATAAAAAAAGGCTGTCTTTGTTTCACAGCAAAAATCTCTCTGAAAAATACTTGGCATTGTGGGAAAACAGGAAGATAAATGATACCATTAATCACCAAAGTCAGCTACATCAGCGTTTGTACTATCAGCATCTCATCTCTGTTGAGAATAGAAATACCCCACATGCTGACATACCCCCATGGGAAATTTATTCCCATGTTGGAATATCCCATAGCCACTGCTCAGTCCTGCCTCAAGGGAATGGCTATAAATCACTAGGGGATCACCGGAGGCAGAAACAGGAAGGGCCTAACAGATCATTACATCCATATGCCTCAGTGGTTTCTTAATTACTTGATTTGCATGGAATGGGAACAGAGCCCATATGATGTGTATACAATCCACCGTCCCATGCAGAGACCATCATTTAAGGGCCACTATCTTCTTGCAGTTGCCAAATCTAAGATAGACATATCCTAGTTAGAACTGAAGACAAAAATGTTCAGTAAATTTTGGATAATTACTGTATACAATTCATAAATCTCATAACAAAGTCAAAGTCATACATTGGGGTCACTGCTCCCACATGCACAGGAGTATTTTCAGTCTCTCCAGTCTGCTTTAAGCACAAGTGTTCCTTCTAAAAATCGAGGTAACATGTTGCATAGATTGTTTTGCTTCTTTCAGACTTAATTGTAAAGACATAAAGATTTCCACAGCTCAAACCCCTGTGCATAAACTGTTTGAAAAACAGCATTACATACTGTAAAATTACAATACGTAATATATAACAAAAAAAAAAACCCTTTTCTTATCTCTCCTAGCTTACAGTTGGCTGCAGAAAGTTCCATCTCAAACCTAATTCTGAGACCTGGTTGCTTCCTCTTTTACATAACATTCCCCCATGTTCACACGACTCAGTGGAATTGTTATTTAAATACCAGCGTAGGTAAACCAAAACTGCAGGATGACATATGAGCATCTTCAGCACGGACAGTCTTAAAATAACAGCTGTCCTTCCACCATTAAAGGTCACAGATCATACCTGAAACTCACCACAGATGGTTCCATACTCAGTGTCATTACAGCACATTTTCTTCAGGGGAAAAAATGCTCCAAATGTAACAAGTTGGACTTTCCCAGTCTGTCCAGACTATCGATTTTTCAAGCGTTATTTCTTAGATCACAGAAACTATGTGGAAATCATAATAGTCCAGTAGGAGTATGCTCTGCTTCATGTAATGGATGTATGGAAGTAAATTAAAGTATTCATTCAGTTAAAAATGAAAACCACACATTCAGTTAAACACACTATAGCCTGGTGATAAAGATGACTTGGAGAGTTTAACCTTGTAACAGAAAGGATTTTGAAAGAATACAAACAGGCAAAACTTGTCGAAGCAACAACAAAACAACAAGAATTCAGGTAAAAGTGTGCAGTTCACCTCCCTCCTGCAGGCACTACAGAGCACTTAATTCCCGGTTTTTATAGGCTAATGTGGTATCTAATGAGTGTTAGAAACACACAGCAGTGCTGCTTATAGGAGGAGTAACCTGGGAAAAGCCCACTGGAGCCTCAGGCTTTTGAAAGGAACCACAGGGCTGCAATGGGCTGCTGGATGAACAGTCTGACATAAGGCAAAGAACAGGAAGAACCTCAAACCTCCCCTCATAGTGTCTCTCCTGAGGTTATAGCCTCACACAGAGAAGGGACTTTTTTTCAGCTCCCTGGTGGCTGCAGGCTGCTCTATGACAAGGCATGAAAAGAAGTCGCTCTTGAAAATTATTTTTGTCATTGCAGATTTAAAAGTCTGGAGATTTTATGACTATTACTTCTGGTGAACTTCTTTAAAAGCCCAGACCAGGGAACAGAAAGAAAACAAATACCTCCCCAATCAGCAGAGCCTTTCAAAGGTGTTTGAGAGTGGCCTCAGAATTACAGAGAAACCCTCTGCACTCATGGGTTTGTATGTCCAGATTGTTCCCTGACCTGATCCTCCTCCACTGAGGATAAATTTTCCTTGCTGCAGTTTTCCCCCCAGTCTGTAGGGCCTGAAGGCTGGACTTGCCAGTAAAGACTGAGGTGAAGAAGGCACTTTGTCCTTTTCCATATCCTTTGGAATCAGGTCTCCTGCCCCATTCATCAGCAGACCCATATTTTCCCTACTCTTCCTTTTGCTACTACCCACATACTTGTAGAAAACCTTCTTGTTGAGATTTTCTGTTGTTTTATGGTCCTACAACACCTCTACCCTCTCTATTGAGAAGACCACTTCGTAAAACAGGCAAAGCATCTACTTCCCAGAAGACTGAAAATTAGTCTACTCATATGGCTTTCTTCACAATATGTTGGGGCTGCAAACACCACAGATATTGAATGGAGCAGCATCCTGACTGCAAATGGGAGGAAGCAAATTGCTGGGCAGTGTCCTGAGCATTGCAAAGTGGCTAACTAGGAAAGGAGGCAGTCAAGTGCATTAACTGTCCAGTGAAATGTAGGCCTTGATGGTGCTCTAGTTAACTCAGCCTCTAGACTGAACATAACATCAGCTTCACTAATCCACAGAGCCTTCTGGCAAAGCATACAAATCTAAGTATCTTTCTGACCTTTGGATGGAAAAAATTATATTTTTATATGTATATATATGTGCTTACATGCACACACACAGATATATATATACATAGCAGTGCCCTTTAAATAGTGACATTTTCTCACACTCACCATCTGGTTACCACAGAGGAGTCACAGTAATTTTTTTTTCCCCATGTACAAGCATTACAACAACGTACAAAATTCACTCACTTTTCTGTTATGCCCAACTCTAAAACAATTAGTCTTCTATAGCATATATTAATATGACATATATAATCGTCAAAAGTTTGGAAACAATGTTTTTGAAAATTTTCCAAAACCTCTGACAACACAGCACAATCTGACCTAAGCAGCCAGGCTGGTACTTTTACTATTGAAATGAGGCAGAATAAAAGAAGGACAGTTGTGCTCTTTATAATTCAGTGACTTGTCCTGATCACTGTCAGTCCTCAGGACCACAGCTCTAATCCAGAATCCTGCACCCTTGTGGGAGGCTCTGCCTGCTTGGGTTACTTAACCAGACCTTTGCAAACTAGAGACATCCCTAGTTGCTCTGCATTTGAAAAGATGACCTGGAAGTGGGTGTGACAGATCAGGGCTGTTACTAAAGGTAAAATGACTCACTTCCTGGGCAGCTTTTAGAGTAGAAAGTAAATGACAGCAGACCTAATTTCCTAATTTCCTTAAGTGCTGCTTAGGTTACTGTTTTCCTAGACTTAAGCAAGCAAGAAAAACATAAAAGAAACATGACAAAATTACTACTAAGCTTCACTCTGGGAGGAAAAAAGTTTTAGTGACATGGTTTTCCACATCCCATGGGAAAAACAGTTTGCAAAGGAGTTGAATTGCCCAACCTACACATTACTCCACCAGCTCTTCAAAGCATTTCACACAAAAATTATTTCTGCTTACTCATGAAGATACGAGTTTTCATTTTATTACATTAAAATGATAATTAAAAAGCACAAATTCTACTAATAAATACAAAGACTGTGAACTTGATCATGACTAGTGGCCATGGATATGATGATAAAATAGATGATAATAAATTCTGAACTCCATATTGCAAATATCAACCATCCCCTGTAAACCCAGTTGCATAGGGTTTAAGGAGAGACAGATATAAAGAGATTAAATATTTGTTCAAATCAAACAGAAAATCAGAGATGGACAAGAGTTCTCAATTTCAGTTTAACTAGAGGGTTAAATTGAGTTTTCTAATGACCAGTCAACCTGCTTCCATTCCATTTCACACAGCATTTAGCAGCTATGCTCTGTATTTCTGGAAAGGACACATCAGGGAAGCCTGTAGCTGTTGAAAATTTGCATATATTTTTAGGGGACAATAGACACAAAGCCCTGAAAGACAGTAGTAAAGTTTCGTTTATTAAGAGGATCCACCCACTTTTAAAATAACACATGTGAGTACCATAAGATTCATCATACTCATTGAAAGTGATGTGACATCCACACTCACAAATAAATGTCTTTATCAATCCTGACAAACATTTTGCTTCAGTGACCTCATGTGGCAGTGAATGTGAGATATTAGGTCAGCATTCCAGATATGACAATTCTTCCATTTAAACGATACATAATTAATAAAAATAAGTCATCACCTAAATGAGTAACCTCATGGGGAACACAAATATTTTGTAATACTGTGATCTTTTAGCAATGCATACAAAATAGAGGATGTTTCCTGTTTTTTTCCTCAATACATAAATGCACTTACCACTTTCTGGTCTGAGAGGCAAACTAACAGGTGGACAGAGGTCAGGCATGGTGCTCTTCAAGTCAGCTAAAAGCAGAAAAAAATAACACATTTGAAAACAATTATACTTGAAGGTTTAGAATGGAATCAATATCTCAATATTTCCAGCATTACTTCTGGGTTCTGGATGTTTCATCTTCTCACCACAAACACCAAGAGTAAGGATGTGAGGCTGCTTTGCTATCTAACCCTTTTGAGTTCATACATGGAGCCAGACTTCCCTAAATTTCCATCTTTATAAACATTCTTCCAAATGCTTTTTGGGGCACACTTATGAACAATTCATTTCAGTAGCTCTGCGGTTTTTTCCATGCACCTCTCTGCATTTGGGCTTCTGCATCACGAGAGACATGAGTTTTTCTCTGCTTCCAGCAAACGGGAATTTCTCAAAATAGGAATTAGAAACAAGGCAGTTTCCAGCACAGCACTTTCCAAATTGAAATTCAAGCAATAATTCATTTCCATAGACAAGACTTCTCATTTGCTAATATTTCCCATAAATAATTTGCAATCACGAAAAACACACATCAACTTAACACATTATGAAATGTGGAGGCAGGAGTACCTTCCCACAAGACTGTGGACTAAAGCAAAAGACCCTGTTTCATGCTAATGTCCCCACTGTCTACGGTAAATCACTCCTTCAGATTTCACTCATTTTTCTTTTTTAGCCTCAGAGCCTTTTTGTTCCTTTTCCTGGTTCCCAGACCTTAGCACAGCAGCACAGTTGATACAAATTTTTGTCTGTAAATATCTCCATTTGCATAAACATCTGTGCCTTGCTGTGTGTTTCAGTGCCTTGGTGTGTCTTATGGTGGAAACACATCTGAAGCTCCCTCACTACATTAGGAAACACCACTGTCTCTCCTGACACTCCCCACTTTGCATACACCCATGGCTCTGCTTTGTCATCCCTCTGTCCATCCAGTGAGAAACATCTTTTATTTTTAGTTGGTTCTTTGCTGGCAAGAGGAAAAACAACTCTAAGAACTAGAAGCATATCTACCCCTCTGCTGTCTGCTCTTCACTTTTCTACCATTCTTCACTCTTACTCCTCGTTCCCTCTTAAGTCCCCCTGCCACCAGGATCCTGCCATTGCCTGCTTTATCAGGGCTGTTGTTCCCTTTCTCTCAGTGCTAGATCCTCAGCCCATCTCTCCCTAGCTTCTGTAGTGCTTCCCAACCCCATGCTGTCTCTTACCTTTTAACAAGGACTGCCCCGCTAGAGGAGGACGTGGATGTTCCAGTGGGCATAGAGCCAGCACAGGACTTGAAAAGCTCAGGACCAAGCTCATATTTCAAACACTTAGAGTGTGAATGAAGGTTTTCTCTATCAACACTGTAAAATGCAGCATATTGCCATGATATCTGATCTACACAGTTTTAGCTGGATTATCTTTCTATCACATTCCCTGGACAATATATATCCAGACTTTTTGCCTCCCCTCTCCTCTCAGCTATAAGCCCTTCTCTACTCTTCAAGAACTAAGGGAGTGTAAAAGCAGGAAAAAGTACTCTTTATTCAATTTTTTCCCTGATTCTGTCAACATCACCAGACCTGCCCCATGGGGCCTCTCTGCTCTGAAGTTCAAAAAGGCTGTGCCTACGTGACTAAGTAAAAGGCTGTCCTCCCATAAAGGGGGATACAGGCAGGCAACTGTCTTCCTTATTGTTTCAGTTATGTGAAATCAAAGCTTAACAAAGTAGAACTAGATCTGTCCAAAAGAAGTGTGGCAAATGAGAAATCCATTTAAAGTTTTTAATTAAGTAATGGAACTTTTGTTTTGCTACAGAATTTAAAATTTACTTTTGACTGGTTTGGTAAAGAAAAGGCCAAGACCAGATTCCGAGGTAGCACTGTATTTTTCAAGCAGTAAGAAGCCATCACATGTTTAAGCAGAAGAGCAGTTATGAGATGTCGAGTTATTTCCTCAGGAGGAATCAAAACCACTCTTTGTCAAAGTGGATTTTATTTTCTGTAGCAAAACCAAATCTTTTGAGGTTATGTATCCACACAGATGGTAAAACCATAAGCCCAGCAGTGAGTGAGAAACAAAGAATGATTTACTGATGAGGACTGTGCAGTGGGGCAAAATATATTTGAATTCCAACATCGGCCACAAGTCTCCCATACAATCCAAGAAATTAAATTATACTTCTTTGAGGTATTACTATTCTTTTGCTATTAAAATGGAGACTAAATTGTGCTTTTCTTTTCCTTGCACATGCTTGTCTGCCTTGTCTATTTGTAATCCTTGCAAATGGGTCCTAGAGCTGGAAGCTGGAATTTGTATACAATGAAGCTGAAAAATAAACTTCAATGTGCAGAAACCAGTTAGAAAGGTCATGTGTCCTGCATCACTTACCAGGCTTCTGATACCAGCCAAATGGGTGTATTCTGACTTCAGCGTCTGGTGAATTACAATTTGAAATGTGCCAAGCACTTCTTGTTTCCTCAGCACATGTCTGGATTCCAAGGCTGTTCAGAGTCACGCACACGATCTTTCCACCTGCCAAGGAAATAAATGGTTATAGAAATCATAAGGAAAATTTTCCTCTTCTAGATAGTTGTGAGGAAAGAGAACACAGCATGTTTCCACTGTGTTGAATGAAGTTCAACCGACTTAGAAATCGAAGGCAGGAAATATCTAAAATGGGCCAAGTACCTGAAACTAGTGTTGAAAAATCCCAATGAATTCCGTGTGAAGGAAGGTGGGTACCAACATTATTAATCATTATAATCCAAGGTCACAGAGTATCTCCACCAAGCAAAGATCAGGACTCTGAGCAAGCAGCCCTTTCAGGTTAATGCAATCCTTGAAATTAAAAATCTGCATGTATATTGAAACATGGCCACTACTTACATCAAGATAAAAATTCTGTCTTTCAAAGATCTTGTGTAAATTTTTTTGTTGCTGAAAAAAAATGGAGGGTTTGAAACACAGCTAGCAGATTCACTGAAGATTTTAGCTCATATTAAAATCATTACTGAAAGTTCTCTTGACTATACAAGTGCCAGGACTGGATGCCTGAAATGTCACAGATACTTAATATCAGATAAACTAAAGAGGTGTGAGTTTTCCATGTTTATTGCTTTAAAATTCTTCATTTATTTTACAACTATTTAAAGAAACCTAAAGCCACATTACGTTAAGACTTCAAATTTCATATGGTCATATGGAGGTATGAAAACTGTGAACTATTTTGTATTTGCACATTACTTGCAATCTAAACTACATTGGATTAATTTTCCAAGCTACTCATTTTTTGACCAACTGAAAATTTTGTCGGCTCAACAAAAACAGGAATTAAAAATATATATTTCTGAACTGTTTCAAACTCCCAAGTGAGTTGTAAAGCCAGCACATCCTAAATGACCTCAGGGACAGTTGATTAGCATATGACCCTTACAAAAACAAAGTTAGACATTTTAGTGGCCTAAATCTGAATGTGGAATAAAGTACTAAAATCTATTTCATTTACTTTGACCTGGGTGGCATCCAATTCTAAACACCAGCTTTTCTTTAAAAAGAGCAATTCCTTTACAGTCAGTGGAGACAAAGAAAAGTACCTCCAGAACAGGATTCAGTCAACTAAAGCTCTTAATGACCCTATAGTTGTGTCTACACATCTCTCTGTTGACTAGAGAGGGAGCATGGGGTGACAACACCCCTTAACTTTGCTATCCCAGCAGAATAAAACGTTTTTGTTTGACTTTTTAATGGCTTTCAAGTCAAACATACGTCAAAAGATCTGAGTTCTGCAGACTAACAGAACTCCTACTTGAGATGCCTTAAGTAGCTAAAATACTAAGGAGGAGCAGATAGGCAAGGTTTATCCACAACCAATTTTCCTCAAGCAGAAGACTAAAATCTGGGAGCACAGAAGTTCAGACATCCAAGACAGACAAAAGGCTCAGCTGTCCTGAAGCACCCACAGACATGGGCTTACATGCATTTAATTTCATTATTATTTAGGTTTATGAGCCCTTTAGGCTTTAAAAAATGAAACAACAAAAAAGGGGGGAAAAGTCACAAAATGAAGTCAAGCAATATTTTGGAAGAGAGTTTGATAAATGAGTAGTAACTGGAGTTTTATCAGTTTGGATTTCATGCTGTTGGAACTGCAGCCTCTTAAGGGCTCATGAAGTTTTCTCAATAATTTCTGAGAAGTGGAGTATGGCATTGGGCTCAGCTCTCAGAAGTGGTTATGGTTACTCAAAAAGAGAGATGCATGAGATCTGTAAGCACTTTCAAAGTGCTCTTCAGAGCAAAAGAATGATAAAATTTAGATAATGAAGAAAGGCTGAAGTTATCTTAAAAATAAAACTAGAGGAAAAATACCTGACAGTTGGGAGTTATTAAAAAAGCCAAATCCTGTGCAACACGGGTCAGCATCACACCAACGCTCACACGCAAAAAACCTGGGAAAGGAGAACATTACTCTCAGTGCCACTGTGTCCGTGACGGAGAAGAGAGGATATTGCACGGGGGAGAGACACTGAGAACCTGCAGAGATAGCTTTCAGAAAAAGGCTGAAGAACCAGTCTGGTTCTTATTGCATACACACTTCCATATGTAGGTGAAATTACATTTGGTCATTATACATCTATCAGACTACTTCTAATAATTTAGATTATTATTTTGATATCTGCCCTAAAAAAATCAGCCTAAATTAATTTGGTATATTATTGATAAGAGATTTAACTGGCTAACTAGCAATGCCATAGCAGCAGAAATAATAATTTTCATATATATAATTAGTAATTATATACATTATTACTTATAACTCAATTATACAATTCCTTTAAATCATGTGGTTTTTTTTTTTTCATTAAATACTCTTAAATTATGGTTTTGGATAAACATATTTAATCCCCCTCATCTGTATAATGGGGTCTTGGTACTCCAGGCATCGTTAAAATTCCAGGAAAAAGAAAGGAACGTTCACGTCCTACCCGTCTGAAACAGCTTTTCTGCTCATGTCAGTCTTATTCCTCACTGAGATTCCTGTTACTTTCTGGAATGGCACACGTGTGTAAAAGCTCTTCACCGAACTTTGAAGAGTGACTGGAAAGAAAAAAAAAAAAAACAACAAAATTGGAAAAATCAGTTTAACTGCCATATACATACAACTGGACAAGTAATCACATGGTGAGGGTCAAGTTTATGTTTCTATGCTGGGTTCCAGCAGATTAAAAGATAATTTGATATCATCACAGCAAAATTTTTAATGGTTAAGCCTGAAGATGAACAAAAATCCAACAAGTGAAGGCTCTAAAAGCTGAGCAAAATACATTGTCCAAGAAAGACTTCCAGCCCAGGACTTCTGAGATCTGCATTGATGCTACTCCTTTCACAAGGTCAAAAACTGGGATACAGTTTGGAAAACTCCATATTGGAAAACTCCAGTGTGCTCATCCATTAGTCAACCCATGCTGCCCTTCAGGTTCCCCGAAAAGACATGGTTGAGTAGCTTAGTTCAGTGGACCTTTACATTTTTCACAGCAAAATTACAGGTTCCTGTGCAGTGATAACAGGTTTGTTTGTCCAGCTTCCTTACATAAGGCCTATGATAAAAAATACTGAACCTCCCAAGCATTCACAGAGCAAAGGTTGAAATTCACATCTATAGCTCTGCATTTGCAAAAAAAAAGAAAAAAAAATGCACTCAGCCCTTTCAATTGTTGCACTACTTAGCTACCATGGAAATTTTAATTGTAGAAAATGGGATTAGTGACATTCCAATGACATTCCCATTTCACCCTTTATAAAAAGATCGAAGAGCTGGTATACAAATTATTTGAGCTACCCTTGGCCTCTCTGAATTGGGAATAGCTGAGGTGAAGAATGAAGCTGGTGATTAATAACTTTCCATTCTGAACAGAAAATGAACATCCGTGCCAAGAACAGTCTGGTCTGCCCTTGCATCATCACATCCCAGGATTCATTCTTATATTTAGACCTTTTTACAAGAATCAAGAGCCAAACACCAGCTTGTATTACCAGGGTTAGAGCAGACATTATAAATCCAAATACCAAAACTTGCCTATTTTACGATACAGAGTCTGTGGTTGCCGGGGTAGCACAGTTGGACAGTTGCCTGGTGTTTGATCAATGCTGCTGTCACAAATCTGTGCCTCTGGATAGAGGGTACACACAAAGTATTTGTCTGTGGTGTTTTGAAGATCTACCATTCGGCAAAATTCATCTTCTTGAGCACAGCCTGAGAAGCAAAGTCAGAAAGAGTTACACCCCACAAGGGTTCCTTCCCCTCTCTGCTCCTGTTCATGTCAGTACACTTAAAGCTAAACAACAGAAAACAGCTAAGAGTGAGAATTTCAATATTATCCTGTTAGTTGTGCAAATTAATTAGTTCAACTAATTAAAGTCCAAGAGAAAGAGGGCCATATTCCGATTCTAGTGGCATTGAAGAGCAGGTGTACCTGAAGAACACAGAAAAGGAGCTACAGCACAGCTAATAGGGAAGATAAATTCCCCAGCTGTGGCAAGCGTTACTTCAGTGTATTGGTGTCACTCTAATATTTAATTAATAAAAATCTTTCTTTTTAGCAAATTTGACATACAAATTGTATAATCATAAAAGAACTCTGCACCAGTTGTGGGTCTCTTACTTAATGAGTAACAGTGGACAACAAATATCTTTGACTTCTCTTGCCCATAACAGGGTACCCTGACGATGAATGACAGGTACCCTTTCTGCCATGGCACATTAAGTCTGTAAGGAAGAAACAGGTGGCCCCATTAGCAATTTCCATGAAAATTTTAGGAGTTTTCCCCAAAAAATCAAAGTCCAAAGCTTCCACTGGTTGTTATTATAATACCTATTAAAAGATTTTAGTTAATTATTATTTCCTACAGAATAACAGCCTCCAAGAAGTCTTACGTGTGAGACACCAAAGCACAGCTTCCTCAGCTGAGTATTTCTGACTGAAGATCCAATACTGCTGGTAAGGGAGAGAATAGTTCTGGTCACTTTGTACTTGGGTGTTGTCCATGAGGTAGAAAAGATCCTTTGTGGCATCTGAGATACAAACAAACAAACAAACAAACAATCCCACAAAAAAACTTAAATATGATCTGGAATAAATTAAATTTATTTATGCATAAAATTCTGCCTTTCACAGTAAAACAGCTGCAACCATTTTGTAGAGCTAGCATACACCAAAGGTTGATTTTCATAACAGAACTGTCCTCCCACAGTTAGAGATGCTCCTGTAGGCAATGCCCCCTCTCTGAGTTGCACTGCACAACACAGCATTGTCAGACTATTTCCACCTCCCAAAAACTTGATGAAAATCCCAGTTCCCAGAAATTAGAGCATTCTCTCTACTCTGTAATGCAACAAAATATCCTAACATTGAAGTATGATGCCTCAGAGGATGTTTGCAATTCCTCAATCTAATTTTATTAATCCAAAGTACAGCAGTTTCCTTATATTCTCTTGAGAAGCTTTTACACCTCTCCTCTCTATGTTAAAAGTTTTCTTGACAAGTTTAATACCTATTTCTGTCATTTAACCTCATTTCTCCTAGTTTATGCTCCCACAGACCACATTAAATAACTCCTTTTTGTCACCTGCCTGTGACCTTTAGACATGTATGCAATGCTTTATACCTCCTGAGTTCCCTCTGAAACAATCACTCACAGGTCTTTCAGTCTGTTTCCAAATTTATCCCTTTAAATAAGGTTGAAATGTTGAAAGAAATGGACACTCTTCACTGATCTCTTATAAATTTCTTCTTCAACACTTTCTTATTTATCAAATGTCATCAGCATGTCTTTTCCTTGTTTGCATTATTGTCTGGTTGTTTGATTGCATGTAAGATTAAATAACAGAATGTCTCATAATGGACCTGGGGATGAGACCTGCTGATGATTACTGTTGAAGTGCTGAAGCACCTACTGACATGCTGGGAGTGCACTATAGCTTTGAATTTTTTATCAGAAACTAGAAAAGATATGTTACCATGTGTTTTATAAAAGATCATCAAGTAATAAAAGCTTTGTAGACATTTTCCCATAACTTATAACGTAAGTTATGTACCCCTAACTTCTTAAAACAGGTGGCTTATAATTCCTGTTACCTCTCAAGCCTTAACTTCAACCTTCAGTTTCTCTAGAAACAGCTGGTGTCACAACTAAGACTTAGGGATGCAGGTAGAAACTGCATTCCTTGCATAACTTCATGTTTTAATGACACCATCAGCCCCAGCAAGATAAATGGAGAACCCTGAGGGCTACACTCATGCCTTGTCAGGTAAATGCAAGAGAATTTCACCCACTGTATTATGCACATTTTTTTTCTCTCATTTTTGAGTCTAGACTTTAAAATACTCCTAATTGTATAGGAGCAATGTTTGGTAAATGTGCATTTTCAGTTTACCTCTCTTTCAAATTCAAAAGAAAATCACTTCCTTTTAGGAATTTGCATGTATTAAATCATGTGATCAGATGTTCATCAAGATGCTTCAGCAAAGATTACATTTACTTAAAGGTGAGCCAAGTTGCTCTCAACAGGCTCCACTGCTCACTTTCTCTTAGGATTATGGTGCTGAAGGCCCAAATGAATTCTAGCAACTTACTACAAATTCTTTAGGACCTATACATGACTTATAGTATAACCAAGAGCAAATCCTGGAATAACAAAGGAGCTAACAGAAGTTCATAGGTCCCTCACTGTCATCATGCATGGAGGAAATACTTGTGACTGCAGTTTCATCCTGATTTTCTCTAAACATCATATTTGCAGTCATACTTTCACTAGCAGTAAAGATGCCCAGCTACCCAGGCTAAGGATTTAATTTCTGGGTCTATCTGAAATTTTTTCTCAGCCAAATAATATTTCCTGAGTATCTTCAATTCAGTAAGTCTGAAAGAACAAACTTTCACAAAACATTTTAACATTTTCATTTCCAGCCTAGCCTAGGAAGGTAAAAACCACGAAGTCAGGAGGTTTACATTTTGAACATCTTCCTCAAAACCTCTATGGGACTTCCTACCTAAGAGAAACCCTCTCTACTTCACAATACCTAGGGCATTATGAACATATATAGCAATATATAATATTTTCTGGTTAAACTCTGCATCCCTTCTCTGCCATCTTCTGCTGTCCTCTCTGCCCACCCCTGATGTAGTACCTGACAATGCTAAGTCATTCTCTGTCTTCATAGTAGCAGAAGCACCACACGCAGAGGTTTTAGTCCGGGTGACCATATCAGAATCTGGAATGAAACAGGAATTAAAGAGCATCGTAATTCCCCTTATCTGTCTTTTACAAGACAGATCCCAAATTTAACAAATATTTTAAAGTGCATCATTTATGAAAACTCTTTAGGTAGTTCCACCAGCTGTTGAATCAAAAACAAGTAAACCATCTCTGGACAGCTCTGGGGAAAACCTAAACCAAACTGCACCGTTCGCAGGAAAAAAGCAAATGTCATATCCACAATCACTATGCACTCAGCAGCAGCAGTCTGCAGACTGTGTGCATTTATAAAGCAGCATCAAAAATCATTTGTGCAGGTCCTGCTATGTACATGGTGACATTCAGAAAGCAAACTTGCAAAAATAACACATACAGGGTTATCGTGCTAAAACACATAACCTATGTAGTTAAGCATAAAGTGGCAAATTATTATGGCACCTTGATACCGATGGGACAAAAGCAATTGTGTTAATGTTACAATTTTCACAGGTATTAAAAGTTATAAATTATGTTCTCAGACACAAGAAATTACCCAAATTTTATGAAACTGGTGGTAGCAGAATTACCCCAGATTACCCATCCTATCAGAAAAGACTTCTGAGTAGTGTCTCGATTTGGACACCATAAAATGAATTGACAATGACACTTCCACTATAGAACACGTCTTCCACTGCCAACAGTTCACCATAACTTTTTATAATAACTTATGCGAGGTAACTCACCTCTCCACAGGTAAACTTGCTGAAAGGTAGTAAAATTTCTTTCAGCCTCTTTCACCAACTGAGAAGCTAATAAAGAAAAAATTTTGTTAGAGTAGCTGCTCAAATTACACAGATAGTATTGAAATGCTCAGAAATTGCATAGAAAGTGCATCACTACACTATGCATCACCTTATTTACAATACAAAACACTAAGGAAGAAGGTCCCAGATGTCAAGGAGCTAGTCTGGGTCTAGGGTGCCAAGGCTTTACTCAATTTTCAATCATTGTTTTTACTGTGCAGCTCTGGGCACCTCCCTTTTTATCTTTGCTCTGGACTTTACCTTTCTTTCAGATTATTGGGTTGAATCTGCCTGAATTAAATGCTGGAATTATTATGGGGTGACATATTAAACACATTCTTGACTCTCATTAATGTACTCATAGTAAGACATGGGAGGTCCATCTATCTAACAATGCATCCAGTTAGAAAGTTCTTATTCTCTTGTGATTGTATTGATATGGACTTAAACTGAGGAAAAAAGCACTGAAGCACAAGAGCAGGTTGGTGAAAAAGGCAGAGTCTATACAACAATTAAAGAAGACTAATGTAAATTGAGAGAATTAATTGACATACTTCCACTGAACACTTGTCCTCCCAGGGTAAAGGAAAATGTCTTCTCCTTCTCATCATAGCTCACACCATTACATATCCCACCTATGACAGAGGTCGGTGTCGGACTCCAAACACTTCCATCGCAGATCAGCACGTCTGGGGAGCTCAGCAAACTACACAGAATGGTACCTAGGGTCAGGCAAAGAGAGAGCTGCAGCACTCCAGTTATGGCAACCAAGCTGCGCTACTTAAGGAGAGAGGTGTTTCAGAATGATTTATCTTATGCAGGTGTCTAAAGCAGGTTAAAAGAACTATCCTTTCAAAAATGTCCATTTCACTCCAAGCGCAGGTTGCTACCTCAGGTCTTTATCTCTCTACTGCTCCAGACCAAGTCTGGGGCACTACTCAAATTCTGAAAACACCAAAAAAATGTCAGTGATGTCGAGACAGGTTGCTGACAGTGGTATGACACAGAGGTAGGTGTGCTGTGTCCAAAAATGAGTTCTACTCAGCATTGCTTCCCTGCTGCAGGAGGTTTTGTTGGGCAGTACCTCCATCCAGTGCAGTCTGGCTCAGGATGAAGCCGTCGCAGCAGGAGTCCCCACTGCAGAGCTGCCGACACAGGAGCTGAGCGTCCGTCAGCGATGCAGCAGCAGCTGAGAGCACCACAGAGTGATACACGCCAGACAGCACGTTCTGAAAACCAGTCCTCTCAAAGGCCTTGAGTCCAGATGAGTTAAATTCCTGTCCTGGATAGACAGAACGGGTAAAGAACGTTCAAGAGGAGCTCAAGGGATGCTTTCGGATCGCAAGCAGAGTGAAGCTGATTTTATGAAGGTTTTATGATAAAAGCTCTGTTTTAAAAGTCCTTTTCTGGACTTTGAGCTTCAGATGCAAGATAAGATCATCAAATGGTTTGGTGCCTTTCTATCTGGGTAGCTGGTCTGAATGCACTGCCAGCAAAGGGCTCCTAAACTGACATATGCAGTAAGGTTGGTAATATTCCCCTTTCAAGCAGTGCATTAGTAACTCCCAAATACAAACTTATCTCATTAAAAAAGTAAAATGTGTAATTTGGCCAGCATAACTGCATCTGCAATTAAGGCTTCTGCCAATTAGGAGGGTCACTAATAATGTCTTATATATACAAATAACAAATACTTAATAAAGAGAAATCATAATGCAACAGAGCAGAATAGGATAATACATTTGATAGAATTAGAGTATTTGGGGACTGCTTACTGGTAAAAGCTGTCAAAATGGCTTACAAAAGCTGTATTCCTAATTTCTAGGAAGCATGACATTGCTGTGGTTTCTGGGCTATCACTAAATGTTGAGCTCTCAAAAGTATTCTGCCTTCTTAAAAAAAGATGCTCCCCACATTCAATCGTGATCCTATATAATAGCAACTACCGTCTTGGGCACAGAGTCTAATATTAGGTGAATGATTCTCATCTGGTACCTCTCTTCAAATAGACCATCAGTGCATCTCTTTCTGGACTCCTGATATGAAGCAGGCAGCTGAGGCCACCAATGCCAGTGGCAGAAGGGTTCCCCAAAACACCTTGTACCTGAGACAGAAAACAGGCATGCACAATAAACACAACTGAATTGATTTCCTCTCCTAAAATACATTTTCTTTATTCAGAAACTCAGAGAGAGGAACTAGCACACACAGGGATTATTACCACCACAGCTTCATGTGGACATTTTTTATTCTATTAAACATAACTCACTTCATCAAAGCCACATTGCTGTGTTTAGAAGTAGTGAATAGGAAAATATTACAGTGATAAAGAGCACATAGTTCAAACCGTGGGCTAGTGGAAGGAACTTAAAAATTATGACTGTTTCAGGTGACATGATTACCAACCTGGATACTTCTAGTCTGAACTATCCAAATTTTAAATCAATCTTTTTAAATCAATCTGATTTCCTAACTGCAGGAGCCCAGCATGTTTTAGGAACAATAGTGCTTTATGATGTTTCAACCAAACACTGAGGCATCCAGATGTCACTTTTGCAAATATCTGGGTGTAGCTTCTTTACCAACTTGCCAGAATTGATTACTGCGATAGGGAAGAGCAATGTCCAGGGTCAGGTAACAGCCTGCCTTTCTTCTGTGATCTTGTCCACTTATATTGAACGTACAGCATTTTGATATACACATATTTTTAAATATGATCATTCTTACTAATCCAGAGGTGGTGCAGTTGAAGTTGACTTCAGCAGTACTGTATAATTCACAGAGAACTTCAGCACCAGCAGGAGTTACAGTTGCAAAGCCACACCCATCTTCCCTCTCGCAACCTGAAAAACAGAGAAGTCTCAGGTTTCCTAGCAATTTACATGCAATATTTTTGCTTCAAATTCCACTTCTTACTGCCACTTACCTAGTTGTTCATCTGCCTGTCAGAGTGCAAGCATGTGAATTTCATTAGCCAGATGAACTGAAGTATTCAACTATTTTACTAGCGGGTTAAGAATTTTAAATTAACTTAAATTCATGAAAAATGTTGTTCTTCGCCTGATAATATAAACAGTTCAGACAGGCCTAATCACCTACCCAAATATTTAATGTCTGTTGGATAATTTTGCTTGAGGCAGGACTCTCATGAACCACTTTGCCAGCACATCACATCTGCCTGATACAGTAACCCCTTGGCAAAGAGGTTGTGACAAATATCGGGGTGGTAGGATGGAGGGAAACATCAAATTCTTCAAATCAAATTCTTCTGGCTGCCTCTGCAGAAACCCCCTGGCCAGTGTAAGGGAGCAACAGCCATCCCTCTCCAGATTTAGGAGTGGCTGAAGTTCCTTCTGCCCTTACACACTCACTGTTAATTTGCTCCCACAGCTTTGCTCCTGGCACAGGTGAATTCTTTTCCAAATATCTTTAGCATAAAATAAACCAACTTAGAACAAAACATCATCAGAAATGTAAGCTGAGCTATCTGATCTCATGGGGACTCAGAGACAGAAAGATTAACCCTTACTCCTCAAACGAGCACTCCAGCAGTAGTATTTTGTAGCAGTGTCACCACTTACAGTGGATGTAACTTATAATGAAAATATGGCTATGGGCACTGAATCAGATTACTTGTCAAAGGGACATAATTTCCTCCCTAAATTCATTCTCAGGTTCTCTCAGTTCAGTTTCTCACTTTTGGAGGTCTCTGTTTTCAGAGGAAGATACAAGAAATCTAACAGTCTACAGCTAGGGGATAATCTGGTGCAAGCAAATCTTTCTAGTAACACATATAAGGCTTCACATACTCAGTTCTTAGCATGAGAGGTGACTGCTCCAGATAGACCACAGTATGTGACAGAAAGCCACTGATTTGTCAGACTTCTGTGATATCTGCCCTGCAATCAGGCAACCTGTGTTATTACTGTGTATTACTGTGGGGGTTTTTTGACATATTCCGTCTGCCTCCCTTCTAAGCCTGAGCATTAGCAGACACAAGGTGAGACTGACTCAAAGCATCCTGAAAGCAGTGAGGTGATTGCCCTTGATTTTAGAGAATTTTGAACCAACTTAAACCAGCAAAAATGATGTATCCAGATGCAATGTTGCACATAGACTGCAAGACTTGACAGAGGACTACCTTTGCACTCCTTATAATATCCTTCTGATCCAAGCAAAGAAGATTATTATTCTTTTATGTGCCGATCAGGTGATTTGGGAAGAGGTAAAAGCTTGGTTTTCATATATCTTGAACACCTAATCCTTCTTTTGTCTGCACATCTGCTAAGTCTGATGAATGTTTCTGGTTTAAATCTCAGCTCTCATCTGTATTTCAAAGTACAGATTACTTCTTTCTGAAAGAGACACCAATCTCTTCTCTGAACCAAGGTCACCAAAAGTTGTAAATATGTTGCAGTGAATTGGTGACAAACTGTAGAACATACGGTTCATGTAGGAACTTAGCTATAAGTTCATCGTATAAAAAGATTATTATTTTCCATGATGGTTAGTGTTCTCCCTACAGCTTTTATCAGAGTTTTCTCACCTGAAATGCACTGAAAATATGTACTTTGCAGGTCTCCTCCAAATGACTGAGATTGAAGAATCTGAGCTTTTTCTGATCCATAAATCAGACGGGAGGCAGGAACTCTCTCAAATTTTCTGAGTACTAAAAAAAAAATACAAAAAACCCCCAATCAGCTACTATTATCAGTTCCCATGCTCCAAACAGATTTACATGGAAATAAAACTTGAAGAATTCTGTACAGAAAGAGGGTTACTCATTAAATGATGTACCATAACCCACAGACAACACAGGAGACAGCTGGAGCGAGGATAGAATTTCTGCTTTGAAAAAAAAAACATTACAAGATTTTTTGAAAAACATGTAGCCAGGAGTGGGCTGGGAGTTTACATTCAAGTGAGGATTTCTCTTCCAGCAGCACACTTGCCATCTCTCATTACTTCTTCAAGACACTGAACCAACTATTGAGTCAAATGAGGAACCAACTTTCTGCAAAACAGCCACTGAAACAAGAGCAGTTGGTTAGGAAGGAAATCTAGGAGCCTTATCAGTTGTTTCCAGGAGCACAATAGCCTGATCTCCACTGACTTCAGGATCAGGGGTATATCCAAGGTAGTATGTCCTACATGCTGTTTTATTACTCCCTCATTTTCAACTTTTAAAACCTGACTGTCACTCTACTGACCAAACAGTTTTATCTGCTCCCTCTGCAATGGACCCACTGCACCCATGTGTAAGGATGTCCGACAAGCAGCACTATCTGCAAACCAGGAAAAGCTCATGGGGTCTGGAGACTCAAACCCCAAAGGTCATTAAATGGAGCCAGGAATCCATTTGAGTTCCAGAGGGTTTGGCCCTGGCTGTGGCCTGAAGAAGATCATAGACTGGTGAAGGGACACACAATGCCACCACCACCCTGCTCAGGTTGCTACTGCCTGTACTACCAGGGGAGTGGGCACAGTGTGTCCATGTCTTGATATATCAGTATATTTCAGTGAGCACAGCACATTATCCCTTCCCATGGCCAGGGGTTGGAACTAGACAATCTCTAAGGTCCCTTCCAACCCAAAACATTCTATGATCAAGGGAAGACCGTGGTGACACAGCACCATCCCTGTGCAAACTTCTCTAAATGCCCCAAGTGAAGGCAAACCTCTGGCTCATTGCAGCCAACACCTGGCCTAGACCTAAAAGAGGTAAGAAGCAGGAGTCCTGGTCTGATCCCAGCCTGTGGGAGATGTCTGCACGTGGAAGAGCTGGAGGCTCAGCCCTTCTCCCCACTTCACTCGTGGATGCAGAGCTTCAGCCGGAGG
Organism: Corapipo altera; assembly: GCF_003945725.1. Taxonomy (NCBI): domain Eukaryota; kingdom Metazoa; phylum Chordata; class Aves; order Passeriformes; family Pipridae; genus Corapipo; species Corapipo altera. Next base: position 4,404,568 of record NW_020884892.1, read on the forward strand.
ACCACAGGCCTGTCCCTGAAATGTCTGGCTAAACCACAAAATAAAAGCTGGAGGATCACAAGCCCCTGTCCCTGAAATGTCTGGATAAGCCACAAAATAAAAGTCAAAGGGATAAGTTCTTAAAACAATCACTTGTACTCTTACAGCAAGACACTCAGGACTAAATCAGAAGCAAATGTCAATTGCTGTCAGGGCTGAGTCAGCAGGTGCTTTTGATAAAACCATCATTTCTGCTTAGAAAAAAAATCAAGAGAGTTTGTCAAACACAAGAAAATCCTGGCACTCCAGCTCAGATGGGGACAGGGAAGAATAATGGTGTAAACAGAGGTGGAAGCTTTTTCCTTCCTAGAAATACAGGGCACCAAAATATAAGCATTAGCTAAATTCTGCACTAAACTGAATCCCTTCTGCATCTGCAACTTGAACTGATGTCTGGTTAAAAACTGTTCTCATTTCTACTGCAAAATTCAAATTACAAAATTACATTTTCAAATATTTTTCTTTTCTTCTGATTTTTCCCCCCTAATTCTGACTTCATCCTACCCTTACATTTTCAAGAGAAATCTTTTTTCTCTATTTTTCTCCCATATTATTGAATACAATAGGTATTAAATACAATAATATGGCAGAAAAGTAGAGAAAATATAGAAAGCTTAGTGAAACATGAAACTGAAAACATTGCAAAAATAATTCTTGAATTTTATTTTTTTAATATGAAGAAAGGTAAAAAAAATTGCATTCATAAAGGCATTTCACAGACTTAGTGTGGAGTAGAAATTTTCTGTCTTACATATTACTAGAGTAGAGCTGTAGGTCCTACTTGTGTTGCTGTAATCACAGAATCATAGAATACCCTGAGTTGGTAGGGACCCAGGGAGATCATCGAGTCCAATTTAGCCCTGCACAGGACACCCCCAAGATTCACACCATGTGCCTGAGAGCATTGTCCAAATGTTTCTTGAACTCTGTCAGGCTTCATAGGTTTGTTTGGGTTGGAAGGAACCTTAAAGATCTTCTAGACCCAATCTCCATATAATAAATGTTAAGTAATAAATGTTAAGTGTAAATGTTAAGTGGCCTAAAATATAAGAAGAGAGAGAATGATGAGAATGAGGTTGTTACAGCTTATTACTGTGCTTTCATAGAAGGCAATTCTTCTTCTGCCTGAAGACTCAAAAGCTGAAGACCAGCTGGGTTTTATTGATGCTGCCCAACCACCAACCTCCTGCCAAAGCAAGGTCAGCCTTCAGCCCCTGCTGTCTTGCTGTGTGCAGAATTCAGTCAAGGGAAATAGCAGGGGCAGGGGAAAAAGTAAAAGTAGAGATAAACAGTTTCATTTCATATAATGCTTTCTGGAAATGCAACATGATCTTTAAAAGAAAAAAAAAAAAAGAAATTAAATTAGCCTGTAAATTATTTTAAAAAAACCAAAACCACACAAAACCAAACCAAACAAAACCCAGAAAAACCAACCAGACTTTTTGGGTGTGCATGGGGCCCTGAACAAATTGATCTATTAGGTGTCATCCCTGCCCATGGAAGTGGGATTGGAACTAGATGATCTTTAAGGTCCTTGCCAATCCAAACTCTTTTATGATACGTTGCTTCTGGTATTTAAACGGCAAATTTTTAACAGTCACAAATACTTGTAGTGACATTTTGTAGCATGATCCACTAAAATAACCACAGGTATCTAGAACTGCTCCATCATGGACAGAATGAGAAATGCTCACACAGGAAGGCTAAAGGTGAGTAACAGGAGAATTGAACTCCTGAATCCTTTGCCCAGAGAAACATCCCAAACTGCCCCGTGATCAAGAGCAACAGAGGCTCATACCTCGTGTTTATAACTGTAATCAGTTTCTCAGTATGTACAGAGGAAAAAAAAGCTATTTTAACTGAAGATAGTTTTGCAACGTCTTCACAACTGAGGACTTTCATTTCACACTCCTTCCACTGATCAGACTTGTCATAAGACATTGTCTAATTCAAAGCACACAATGACATCAGTTTCTAAACAGAATATTCCATTAATTTCAATACCAATCATATGATGGGTATATAAAAACTTCTGGGAAAAAGCAAAAGCTTTGAGGCTGAGAGGTGTAATCAGACCTCACTGCGAACAGTCTGGGGACTGTTTGATGGATGACTTTGTTTTTTCAAACTTTTCATCCTTGAGAACCAGCATTTCACAGCTGTATTCAAGCAGAAGTAACCTTGCCCAGCTTGCAAGGATATGTTCACCAAGGCAGATATTTTACAGCAGGAGCTGAGAGAGTGATGCTATGTTGTGGCTGTGAGATCATTGCTGAAAATAGTCTATTTCCCAGGAATACACCGATGAAGGATAATTTTACAAGGAAATTAATAATTCTGCTTTTTTCCCATTAGCACTCTCATTATTCTTTTGGGTTTCCAAGCAGAGAGCAGGAGGTCAGCACACATCAAAAGCTGTCAGACATCTGAGAGTGCAGGAAACCTGCTCTCTCTCTTCTCTTACCAGAAATAACTTCCCGAATGTAGTCAAGAAATGAAAAACTAAGGAGGAATGTGGCTTCAGGCAGAGGCCACAACTATGGGAAAGTGAATCCCCAGAAACTGTGGAGTGATTGGTCTCTTCAAAAGGGGGTTTTACTTATGGAGGGTCAAAACAAATCCAAAACATTCTTCTGGCACTTACCCATGCACTGGTCATCTGTAAGGAGATCTTCTGTTCCAGGCCAGTCCAGTGCTGCTCCAAAGTTATTGACACAGAAGTATTTCTTAGTGTCAGGGTCTTTCTGGGAAGGTCTATACTGGCCATCTTCATCACATTGCAGACCCTGCTCATTGCTCTGACAGTATGTGATGCCTGTTACAAGTAAACAAGAAAAAAGGTACTTTGATAATGCTGTCACTGGATTTCACAGGATGCCAGAGGTTGGACAGGACCTCTGGAGGTTGTACAGTCCAACTTCCCTGCTCAGGCAGAGCCACCAAGAGCTGGTTGCCAAGGACCATGTCCAGATAGCTTTTACCCATCTCCAAGGTTAGAGACTCCACAACCTCCCTGGGCAACCTGAGCCAGTTCTCAGTCATCCTCACAGTAAAAACATGGTTTCTGATGTTCAGAGGGAACCTCCTGTGCCTCAGTTGTGCCCATTTACTTTGGTCCTGTCAATGCAATAGGACAATGTTTCATTGCTGTAGGACAAAAGTCCCCTTACTACAGCAGAGACTTCACTGAAAATTAAGCTAGGATTTGCACGGTGTTTTATGCTCTAAAACATGGTAGTCTCATTGTTTTTGTTACTTTAATTCATGTTTCAAACAGTTTTTGGATTCTCTGCCATGGATCAAATCTCTGTTGGTGTATCTCCAGTACTGTAAAGCAAAGGGGTACAGAGAAGGAATTGTATTTTCATACAGGTTTGTTCAGTGCCTGCTACAGTGGGTCTGCAGAATGCTCTGAACAACAGCACAAGAGCCATCATAACAATTAATTCAGAAAAACTTTTCAGACTTTGCAAGGAGACAGCAGGGAAAGAAAGAAAGCGGGAAGCTAATCTGTACAACCTGGGCTTTTGGAGAGGGCTGGTACTGAGACACAGCACACAGGTAAGGTGGAAACTAGGAGGGTACCAGATTTAGTAAAGAAAACTCCAAGTGCAGTAAAAAAAATCCTAAAAAGTAAACTTCTAAAGACACAAGCCCGACAAATACACAGGGAATACACATGGAAATGAAGAAGGACAACTTTAGGCAGAAACTAATTGATGTTAGGATGCATTAAAATAAAACTGGATTTTTTTATCCCACCTAAGAGAACAAATAGGTTGAAAGAGAACAAAGTAGACGATGACAGACCCGAGAAATCCATTCCTGCTACTTTTATTTTTATCCATAAGCTAATTCTGCAGACAAAACTGAATTTGGACTTAATAACTGATTTTCTGTATGGACCTGCATAAAAAAAATATGTAATTTAAGCTGAAATCACCAACTTTTGTGAACATTTGAATAGTTGCTTTGTGAGAAGTGTTTGTATTTGCAGGGGAAAGAGCTGCACAAAATCAGAATACTTTAGTGTTCATGAAAGCGGCAATAAATCAACCGCATATGAGACATTTCTCACTGATACCCAGATATCATTCCTGAGGACAATGAACATGTCTAAAGGAACCACAACATCCTGGATGAGACTGACCACTTGTTTCTCATGCATTTTTGGTTAAAACACAAGACAGTTTGTACTGCCTGTTCAAATGCCTTTGAATGTATGCAGAAGGGATCACATCCATCCAAAAAGCCCCAGAGGGAGGATTTCATTTTTTTTTTTAACTTACAGATGAATAAAAAAACATTATTAGTTATTGGAGGCCAGACTATAAAGGATATGGGAAAAAATGAGTTCAACTTACAGTGATCAGTACTGATTGCCCCATAGGAGTTGGTAGTTTTGCCCACAGGACACTTCATACAGGAGGAACGTCCTGTCTGATCCTGATAGTAGCCAAGAGGGCAGGGAATGCATTCATTGCCCTGGAAATGACTGCCCAGAGGACAAACAACTGCAAAGAGAACAATCACCTTATTACTCCTTTGGAATTCAACCAGTTTGGGCATTTGTACACATATGTGTGGGTGTGTATATGTATATATGAATATATCTTATCTTAGACTTGTCATAGGCTTCAAGCTCTTAATATATGTATTTCTAAGTGGTATAACAAGGGTAAACACTCCTTAAATGATCACTAAATTCATCAGTGACAGGAATACAGGTTGTGGTCTGTTGTCTCAGATCACCCTAAACTTGTTCTTGAATTAGTGCACATGAAGCTGTTCAGAAATGCCAAATCCAAGCTTGATTTCCGTTTGTCAAATCCATTTGTAATAAGATAATGCACTTTGTGGATAAGTTGTGAAGGAAAACAAAGGAAGACAAGCTACAGAGCAACTTCTAACACTACAGACAGAAACAGGAAGGCTCCTTGGAGTAGAAACTCCAAAACCATCATACAGAAACCCACCATATGGTAACACTTTCATTCAGAATTCCTGGTAATGAAATTTTTGTTAAGTACTTCCAAACTAAACAGTAATGGCTGGATTAAGAGTCACTAGTTGTGCACATGACAACCCAAATACAAAACAAAAAGATGTTCTTAGTCCATATAGATACGATTTTCAAAACAATCAGGAGCAATATTTCCAGCTGACCTGTTGCCTATTATGAAGAAAACTTTCTTCTGGGATGTCATGGAATACTGTCTTTCCCTCCAGAGCATTCAAATGAACATTAAAGCAGAAGAGTCACGGACACGTTTACAGGACAATACCTCTACTTGTTATTTCACAGCTGCTTTCCAGATGTAGATTTCCTTCAAAACACTATCAAATGTATATTTGGGGACTTGGACAAGGTGCAAAACTTCATTTCTTTTTTTGCCCTGCATCTTGGCAGCAGTTTAAGCTTGCATGAGCGAGAAACAGTAATGGAAAATTGGCCATCCTCACTACAACCCATATGATGAATTGCTGCTCTGGCCAACACACCAGAATGTAAATTAATTTAACTTATAGGAGCACCTAAATTATAATAGACTAAAAAGACAGCTAGTAGAAAAATTATCATATCTTCCTTCATCTGCTGTAAATGGTCCAATGGGAAGGTCTAGGATGATACAACTGCGAGACTGAAATTTTCCTTCCAAGTACATATCAAGGGAATTACTCTAGGTAAAACACATATCTAAAATCAATTACACAACGTAAAAAAATCCTGGATTATACATAATTCTCCTTTCACAAGCACATTATTTAATACACAAGAATGTCTGATACATTTTAAATAGTTTCCAACACATGAAAAAAGGATCATACTCATTGCAAATGAACAACAGTGGAAATTAAAATGAAATGAGCAATCCATGCCTAAATTGAAGACAAAAGCAAAGAATAAGGGAGACTCATTAGGCAATTACAGTTTAAAAAGGAACAAATTAAGCTTTTCAAACCTGTTTTCATAGTTTTAATCACAATGTGAAAGCAACATCTGTGTCTCCTATTATATTTAAGCAATTAAAATTCCCTTTCATCTCACGCATTACATTGGCAAAAGGACACAAAGAGCAGTAAAAAATCGTGGTGCAGAGATACATTTTTTAGACTGTAACTCTTGGAGGCAGCTGTACTTTCAGCCCCAGGTCACATTCAACACTATCCCATAGAAGTTCAGTCCGATCCTAGTAGTCAGACAAATCACCACATTGTACTTCTTTCAAGCTTTAACATGCATACATTTTGACAGTATAAGAAACTAGAGAACAGCTTTGAGCCAAAATCTCAGAGCTGGTTGTTAGCACTGGGCCCAAGCTTTGTATCCCTAAAATAGGAAAAAAGAAAATCAAATATAGAAATAAAAATAAACTCCAAATTTAATCCCTTGCTCCTGTACAGGAAATTTGGAAGGTCTCACTTCTAACTAGATTCGAGCTTCTGTGTACCAGGGGGGAACAAATGGCTCAGTAGCAAAATCCAGGCTACAGAGCAACTCACTGGAGTGACTGTACAGGGACACCTCAGTTCACAAGAGCCTCCTTTTACTTAAGATAGGCTCTCATTACACTAAGCAAGATCAAAACCTGTCACAACTGATCACTGTCCAATGCTCTTTCCTCCCTCCAGAAATACTGGAAAACTTTGGGATACCAGATTCTTGATCTAGACTATTAAAAATGAAGTCTTGAGCTGCTGGTTCAGCTATAAATCTAGTACGTTCTTTGATTTGGGTTATGTTCTGCTTAAAGCAATTCTGATAGAATTGCCAAGCATTTTAAATAATAAAAGGAACCAGTATAAAAATGTATAATAAAACAAAGCTAAGTTACAAACGGTCTTCAGGCTTTCTCCTGAAATAAATAGGGGTAGAAGAGTTATGTTTCTAAAGTTCTCCTAGACAGTTTCCAGCTCTCTTCTTTTTGACTCATATCTTAGCAAAGAAAGTGTCTTTTGTCTCATTAAAATTTAGCTAAAATAAAACTTTTACCTCCAACCCTTAAGGAGTTATATTCATAAATACCTGTGGCATAATGTAGCTCACTATAAGACTGACACTAAGAAAAAAAGTCACACAAGAAAAACTAACACATGATAAATGTGTTAGTTGCAGGTAGGAAAACATGAAACAAAGCTACAATAAATGCAAACCTAAATAAAGAGATTACTTTAGAGGAAATACATGAGATGAAGAAGCAGATTTATGTAAGCTGTATGTTCCTAGATGAAAGTATTAAGCTTATTGAGACCACCAGAAACTTGTTGCTACTAGAGCTGACCACGTCTCCTGAATGAAAGGCAAATTACATTGATCGTGAAATAAAACCAAACAAATAAAAAAGATCAGGATCTGAAAACTCAATTTGTATTTCAGCAACAAGTTGGAACAGGAAAGGGAAGAGAATAAAGAATCTCTGTCTCCCTCACACAACTTTGGTTTCTGTAGTCACAGGTGATACATCCTACTGATATAGTCTCCAGTAGAGATACAGATCCAGACAGGATGAATGATCAGGATATATCCAGATAGACAGATAGATAGCTGGTGTGGAGGATCGTGGACCAGAGCAGAACTTAAAGGGTTACCGAAGCAGAGGACATTGCCAGAACAGAAGAGAATGTGGCAGAAGGTGGGAAGTGTCTACAAGGTGCATGGAGCAAAAGGTCATGTGACCCAGAACAAGATGATTAAAGAAAAGAAGAAAGCGCGTTGAAAGCTGATAGGTGTAAAGATAGACATTAGTTGTTGATGAGTAGAAACATGTATACTGTAATTTTATAGGGCCAAGTATTGCTTATTGATAGGTTAAAGATGAAACTAGTTCTTCTATAAATAGAGGCCTGAAATAAATGATAGATGATACTCTTGCATCACACCAAGGGAGTCCGTGCCTTCAGTCGCTACAAGAGAGATAGACAGATAGATCTTAGAGGAAGCAGAACCTGAAATCCTAAATTCCCTGTTCAGAATAAAATATGCAGTCCTACTACACAAACCACTGTCCAACAGCAGGTACACCATGACAGGTTAGAGTACGAAAGCTCTACCTAAAGCTCTGCCAAAAGCTGGACCAGAAACTGTCTCCTTTCCGCATCTCTATAATGTCTGTTTTCTGACTTTTTCCACAGCCAGCTCATTCAAATACATATGAATTAACTCACAAGGTGACTAAATTCACTGCTTCCCAGAGGCCTTTATCCTTGGCAGGAAATATTTGGCAGAAAGATCCAATTCTTTGTAAGTTCTGCTCTAAGTGATGGATTCTACTTAAAATATAATGATACCTCCAATCTGTACAACACTACATCTTGTTAAGTAGCTGCAAGTTGTTACAAACTGTGGATTCTCAGTAGGAATTAATATTTTTTTCTGCATGAATCTGCAGTCAATTTACCCTTAAAGGTCCAAGCTGGAACCTGCAGCAGTTCAGAACTGATTCATCACTTGATTACCTTGCCTAGGCATCAGGAAATTCCCTGAACTTAAAGAGAAACATCACACCAATCAGGGAGCTAAGTCGTATTCTGGTTTACTCTTAGGATCTCTAAGTTAAGCTGCATAGTGTTGAAGTTCTCCCATCTGAAAATATTCCCCACATTGGAAAAACTATCCAATACTTGCCATTGTTATCTTACACATACACGTGGTACAGCTCTCCTCTGTTCTCCCCCTCCAAAAAAAAAAAAGGTAGATGTAGTGAATATACCCCAAACTGGCATAAGTAAGACACAGACTCATGGAGGACAACTGGGCCAACAAGACCAATCAGGGTTGCACTGTAAGAGAGTTGGCATTGATAGAAACAAGAGTAGAGCTGTTAAGTCAAAGGCAGCTTGTCAGCATGATCTGGTACCCAGGACAGCCAGGCAAAGCCGTGGGGAACCATGGAAAAGGTAGGTTTGGCAGCCCTAAGCAGGATTTTGAAAGAAAGGCAGCCTGTTCCAGGGAAGCAGACTAAACAGAAGGGAAGGAGAAGAAGAAAAGAGGGAAGAAGTATAGTCAGGTCTGGGTGTTGGCCAACACTGAGAAAGCTTCCAGTCTGAGCAGACTGGACTTGGCCCAGGAACTCATAATCTCAGGACTTTTGCCATTTCAGCATCTAGGTTTCTATTCTAGGTAAGATACCATCATCTGAAGCACTCACTACATTATCTTTGTGAAATCCTCTTATTAAGGATCACAAACACTACAGAATTACTATTATGAGACAGATCTAAAATAATGCCCCAAAATTTTTGCAAAACCTTCTGTACAGTGTCAGTGCCATGATGCCTGTTTCCAAACCATTGGCACGACACAAGGACTGAACAGTAAGCAAAGGACTAATTCCCATCTCTCCCCAAATTTATCATTCAAGTTGGTGCCTCACACCTTTCACATATGAACCATAAACAAAAGTGCAACGATTTTCTAACTTTGGCTTACACTGATTCCTGACAACATCCAAGAATGGAAAGCTTAAGTGAGACATACCACATCCTTGCAAGTTTGGGACTGCTTTCCCAGGAGATGAAATTCTTCGAAACCCACTTCTACATCCTAGCTGCACTTGTGGAGACAGATCAAACACTTCATCCCGGGGAAAATCAATTACAGAATCTGCTAGGAACTGTTTGGAGTCCAAATGCAGCACAAAATCACCATCCTTTATCTCTTTTATAAATGCTCCAATGAGATTTTCCCCAACAATTGCATTTTCTAAAGCGGGAAAAACACAACAAAATAGCATGAAAGACATTTCCAACATGGGAATAGATAACCACACAGAAAATTATGAACATGAAGTTAAAAACATAGGCAAGTGCAGAAATACAAGCATTTTAACAAACAGCAGACCAAAATGAATCTGTACAGTGTCTATCAAATTAAAGCCTTAATTTGCTTACTCTTCTTGAATACACCAGAAAATACCTTAAACAGAAAGACTTAAAGCTGCCTTAGAGGGTAATGGAAGCTGGAACATAAAGGAAGTTGATGGTGCCGTGACTAGAGCTCTGTCTCTTCCAAAACCATACAGTCATTCCGTGAAAAACCAATTTTAGTAATACAGGGACTTTATAGTCTGGTGAGGGTCAAAAAGGTAATGCCCTCAAAGAGGGACACTTTCAAAAAAAAAAATTAATATAAAATTTAATATAAAACCAAAACTGAACACAGGATTTGAAGTGTTGTCTCACCAGTGCTGAGTACAGGAGGACAACCACTGCCCTGGCCCTGTGGCCACACTATTCTTGATACAGGCTACTATTCTTGATATGCCCACAGAGGGTATTTGAACCTGGGATATGTTTTTAGTATCTTTTATTTTAAAGGAAAACAGTGATTGCTTTGAAAGAATTTCCTTATACCATCCCTAACTTGCATGGAAACCACAGCAAAGATCTGTCAGTTGATGCACAGTTGCTCTAGGATGTCCAAGGTAAGGGTCATTCTTTAGTGTCAAAGGCAATGCAATCAACAGAAAAAGGGGGAAAAGGAAAAAAAAAAAGAAAAAAAACAACTTGGAAGAAATTATTTAAATTTTTGACATGTGAACTGTGTTTCTCTGAGTACAATGAATAAGAAACACAATCTTTTCCATCACTGAGGACGTGACCGATGGAAATGAACATCTGGGACAGCTCAGCTCATGCCCAATAAAGTAATTTTCAGTCCCTGTTAAGGCAGCTGGGAGAGGCACTGCTATCTGAAAAAAAAACATTCAATTATGGCTCCTTTCCACTGTGTGGTCACAGCTTGAAAGGAGAAATACATCAACAACACCAAAATCTCAAAAACACAATACTAGTGTTATAAAGGCAGTGAGCATTTATAATTCCTAAGAGCAGACACAGGGAAACAAAACAACTAAAAGCAAATCAGGCTTAATCCACAGAAATATCAGAGGAAGAAAAACTCACCAATATCATGTAAGTCAGGGAGAGAAGCTGTCGGGATGTTTTCCAGCTGAGTCCTCCACGTGACATTCACTCCCAGGCGGTCTGTGCTCAGGCATTCAACATAGACAGTGGAATCATCACAGACAGAAACTGAGCCAATATTCCCAAATGCATTTACCTCGAATTCAGAATCAAATGAAATCACAGTTAGTCAATCTGAGAACTTTCTGGTTCTGGCCTTGCCCTATTCATTTGCAGTATACTATGCTCAAAAGTATTTACAAAAGTATGCTCAAACATTTACAAAAGGGACTGTAAAAACATAAGCAAGAAAATTTAATTTTAGCAAGTCATTTACTTACTGTTAGGATAGTCAAAATGCTCTCTTCCATTGAAACAAATTTTTCATAAATACTGGATTGATGTGATATGACTTCTATGGCTAGAACTAAGCTGATCTGCTGATGTGGTGTCAGTGAGACTAAAACTCCTATTTTCCCACTCATCTATATGAGAATGCTGCCAATCCTAACAGATTTCATGGCATGTTCTGTTCTTCCACCTCTCTCAGGCAGGCAAAGGTCTATGTTGTGGGTTTTTGGGGTTTTTTTAGTATTAAAAAACCCAACCAAAGAAAACAAAAATAAACAAACAACAACAACAAAACTCTAACACCAACAGAGAATAAGGAATTTAAATTACCTGGAGGTGACATAAACCACGAGCCTTCAACTCATCTAAAATAAATATCTGGAATGCCTGGAGTAATCCAGAGTAGTCAGAACTACATGTCTTCTCAGGAGGCAGGAGTAGTCGAAAGTGTGTTTGAGCTTGGACTGTTTGAAATAATTGGAGCTCTAAAAATAAAGTAGAAAGGGCATTTAGTAACCTCACTAATGAAGAACCTGACTTTCAGCATTACTTTGAGAAAAGACAACATTGATTTGACATTCTCATGTTGTATCAATAGCATCTTCCCATTTTTAGGTGAAAGCAGTAGAGTTGTCAGTAGTAAATAATAAGCAGCAAGAGACAAGTTTGATAAATATATATGTTGTGCATTAGGGAAAAAGCCACGTTATACAGCTATATAATAATAAAGAGATGTTTTACACTGGAGTTCTAAATCATTAATGATGATATTTCACAAGCTTTAGCAGATAGGAATTTCCATGAAAGCCGACATTATGCCAATACTTAGAAAAGAAAGAGGAAGAAAAGAATTATTGGCCTGTCGACTTTCACTTCTCTTACACACAATCATGAAAACACTCATATTAAAAAAGTAATTAAATGGTGAAAGAAAACATAACTAATTCTGATGGGGTTTTGCTTGTCAAACTAACTGTGAATAAGTTTTAGGAGAGAATTGATTTGATTGCATAATAATGGCATTGACATGGATGTCTAAGAAGAGCCTTCTGAATTTTTGATAGCAAATCAAAATGTTGCAAATAACACAAATCGATGAGGAATCTGTGAGCTCATCAGTCACAAAATGAAAACCTATTTAGTCAGTTTTTAGCAAGAGAAAAAAGATGCAAATTTCTTGTCTCTCCCAGAGTAACACTGATCCCAGGCTTCATGGAGGGTTTGTTATCTCAGATTCAGCACAACTGTCCTGCTGTCATTGCACTTCCAAAGGGAGCTGGCTCTTATCCCACCAGCCTGGACAAGCAGCAGAGCTCTCCCTCATTCACCTCCTCTACAGACTCTCACTGCATCACATACAAGTGCCATTGCTGGAGCACAATTCCCAATCTCTCACCCCAAAAACAAGCGTGGGAAAGCCTGGAGAGTTTCCAAGGAGAATGATGGGAGGGACCAGAGGACAGAAAAACCTGCTTCTTCCTGCAAGGCACGAACCCCTCTCTCTGCTTTAGTGTATCGGAGAGTATTTAAGAGCTGATTTAACCACAATCTCTACATGTATACATAAAGAACAGGCAATAAGATTTTTAAAATTGTGGACAATTATCCATTGGAACAAATTACTAAGTGTTTTGGTGAATTCTCCATTATTGTGAAGTTAATTCAATCACCTTCTGATGTGTTGGCAATTTTTTCTCTCTCCTTAAAACCAAATTATTGGGGGATGTCCTTGGCTTACATTAAACTTTATAGCAGATTGTCACATACTCCCCTCTGTCCTTACAAAGTTATTCAACTGCCATCAGCAAACATGGAAGTTATTTCATAGCATGCTAAAAAATCTAACAAACACAGTCACGGACAGACAAAAGTCTCAGTCTGAAATTTTAAAATTTAAAAACATTTGTGTTTGGAATAGAAGAGCTGAGTACAATTGGAAATGTGATAATATAAGAGTCCTGGAATGAGTTTAATCCATTCTGGAGATTGATTAATGGGTTTAACCTATTTTGAAAATGAAAAGTGACTGCAAACTAGACAGCAAAACCTGCATTTCTCAAAGTCCAGCACTGCTATAAATTGCCATTTTTGATCAGAAAATGTCTCTATTTGAAATAATTGAAAAGGTCAACATTAGTACCCAAGTACATGAGTTCTGAATACACAATCAATTCTTCCAAGAATTAAAGTGACATTTTTTTCTTGAAAGCAAAATGGTTTGAAAAACACCAAAAGCCAGTGAACAAAGACAACAATAATCCTAAAGAACAGGCTGCTGCTGCAAAAAAGATGCAAATGTAACAGTGACTTGATTATGCAAATAAACAGTCAAGTTCTGCCAAATTCAAACATCTGGCGCTCATCTGTTCTTCCAGGACTAAGTAGTTCCATCAGAATTACTTATGGTGCCAGCATCTTTTAACTAACAAAGAAAAATCTGCAAATAGATTGAATAGCTATTTATAGCTATATTATTACAGGCAAGCAGGGCTGTTTCTGGTGCAGGGGCCAGCCAAGAGCCAGAGGTGAGGATGGCAGAAGACAGGACCAAACAACTTCACCTCAATTTAGCAACCCCCGTATAACTGTTACGCCCCATTATTGTCATTCACACAGCAGTTTTCTGATGAAAGCTGATTTTTGTGCATCTGTTTACTCTGCTCTGAGCCCTTCCCAACCCCCAGCAGCTCTGACATACTCTGGCAGGCCTGGAGGAGTGGGGCAGCCTGGACCCACTGCCGCTGCTGCACATCACACTGGAAGGAGGTGCTGGAAGAGGCACTGTGGAAGCCCTGACGACACATTAGCTGGCACTGCTGGACACCTAGAGCTTGTCCAGAAATGTTTTCACAAAGTACAGCTCCGTTGGGAATAGACGAGGCACCGAAGGGCAGAGCACACTGCGGACCTTCACATGAGAAAGGAGATAGGTATTAGTGCCATAATATTATGACTTCTAGTAAAAAGTCCACAAAACCTTCATATCAGCAGGGAAAACCTAGACAGCACTCTCTGCATTTCCCACTCAACATCTTGGATCTGGTTTGATGTCAGTATGGTTCAGCTTACTGAAGCTGAGGAAAAGGCACATTATTGGCTTTGATGGGTAATGCATTGGGTCCAGAAAGGTAAGTGTATGGTTTCTAAGAACAGATACATTTTAAACAGCCATGAATAAACTTAAGCAGGAAATGAGAAGGAGATTTCTAACCATCAGCAGAACAAACCTTTACAAAAGATATCTAGTGGAAACAGGCAGGGCCAAAAAAATCTTATCTCAATTCCCTTCAGACTAAAGTCTGAAAACTTTAAGATCAGGAGCTCATGACTGTGGTGTCTTCAAGAACACCAGGATGTTTCTAGTGACCCAGCAGATTAGCATATACAGTTTATATATATAGAAATAGTAATATACAGCTTTGGAATTGGAGCACAGTTTTTCCTATCAACTCACTCTGCATCAGTACAATCATTCCAATCCTGCTACCCCACTGTAACAGACTATTTTAGCGGGTTAACTACAATGATAATTCATTTCTACTAATCAGAACAAACCAACTGCTTCACTCAGTATTAGCCAAATCCCAACCAAGCTACTAAATATATCCAGTAATTATTAAACATTTATGAGTTCTAGAGCTACATAACATAGGAATAATAAAAAACTTCCTTGTTTAGAAATAAATATAAAGAAAAAGATGTTATCATACAATTCATTTGCTTGGTGTATACATAGATCATTTTCCAAACTGCAGTGCTCAGATCAGCCCCAAAATCGCTAGTCACTGGAGGGAGGCAAACACTGATGATAGTTCAGGTCTGAGTCTCCCTCTCCCCTTCTGATGGAGATATGAAGATTAATTCCATAACTTAGCAGCCACCTCAGTTAAAGTTTTAAACAATGCAGGATGAATCTGAGATCCAGTGTGTTCAGCATATCTTTGTTTTCAAACCCTGTGTATTTCAATGACAAAATAAAAGGCTTTCATATCTGGCTGAATATCCAAATGCATATTTTTTTCTAAGTCTCCTTTATAGCATCATTTCTGCAAGAACTCTGTTAATGTGGCCACTACATTCCTTCACTTCAGTCATTCACTCTGTAGCCAGACTCTTTTTCTCAGTAGAGGTGGAAACCTGGCATCCTGGCTTAACAAACTTTTAATAAATCTCCCAAGATTTTAGGACCAAAAAGATATCACTGTAAAAGAGAGAGTAATACTTATCCTGACCATTTAAACTACATCCACAGTCATGTGTTAATTACATTAATATCTCTTTAAACAAAGTATGTAAAAACCACCTTGTGGTTTCTTAATTGCTCTAACATGTTTTTATATCCAGCAAGTCACATCCAGTCTCAGCTGTATGCTGCCACAGTCTTTTACTGCCACTTCCAATGAGATCAATGATTTCCTGGTGTGGTTCAGAGGTTTCAGTTCACCACCACTAATTTGCTCATTTATCCCTCTACAGATGTCACTTCATTTACTTCTGTTATCAAGCCTGCACCATTTTGTGATTCTTCTGTTTCTTGGTCCTGTAGAAGTGAATCATGATCCAGTTGAATATTGACACTTCTTTCACAGGTGATTCTAAAGATTTCCTCAAGGAAACTAACATCTCCAGGACCTTCTCTGGAAACCTTTCTCTCCTCTGTCTCTACTCAGAGTTGTGGGCAGTGGCATGAGGATGAGAGATGCCTGTGAGGACTACAAGAATACTTGGCATCGTCCCTCCAGTGCATGTCAACTAGAAGAAGTTGGATTCTACCTCTGATGGAAATGATTAAACTAATGAAAAACTTGCATGCACTGGGCACTGTGGATTATTACTTTCTGTTTACAGCTGTCTGTTCTGATGCTGAAGAAGTTTATCATATATTCCAACCAAAACAGTTTCTTTTCCTGATAGACAAGTAGTGAGAGAGTGTTCCTTTTTCCTGAATGATTATTAGTAGTTCTCGGGACTAGAGGTGTAAGGCTGGATAGAATGAGGAGAAAAGTAACTTTTTCTTCTTTATTTTTACACAATTACTAAGTTGTTTATCATGAAAAGTTCCATTGTTATTTCAAAATCCAGAAAAATAATTAAAAATTATTTCAATCTCTATGCAGAAAGTAACAAATAGCTTTCAGTTAAGTCAGATTTCCACTATATTTTCAAAGAAGTTCTCCCTCTCAGCTCAGTCTTTGAAAAAAGAAAGGTCATTAATCATTCAGTCAGTGTTTCCTCTAGGAAAAGTACAGCATTACAGGATCCCAAAAAATAACAGATATGCACCCAAAATGTAAAATCATCTTAAAGGCATATCTTGGGGTACACCTACATCCGCCTTAGAACATATTCCATAAATTCTGTTGGAATTCAGGGGGAAATCTAGAAAATGAGCTTTCATGGAGAGAAGGAGATATCAAGGACTTAACATTTACAACTAGTTTGAGTTTTGTCTGGAGCTCATCTCCTCAGGGCTCAGATGGGCATCTCCACACAACACCACAAGCATGGAGCAGATACAACCATGAGGTCTCCTTCTGGCTTCTCATAAAATCTCATCCTCCTAACTCTCCTTGAACAAGAGGGTTCAAAGAAAATTATGTTGGTGGTGGTTTCCAAGTTGACTGAGTAGCTGCCTAGTTGATTAAAACACCTTACAGGTAGCTGGGTAGACAAAGGCATTTGTATCATGGGATTGTAGAATCATTAAGGTTGGAAAAGACCTGTTAAGATCACTGAGTCCAACCATTAATCCAGCACTGCCAAGTCCCCACTGAACCATGACCCCATATCAGACTCACTACAGGCAACTGAAGTAATTTCTTATCATATGGTCTCCTTTCCCTACATTTTTGTCAAAAAAAGCCCGAACCAAACCGAACAAAATCAAACAAAAAGAAAGCCCACCAACAAAAGAACTATGGAAACAGCAGTGTCCTGAAGACACCAGTTGAAGGTTTTCTTTTTACATAATCACTACACTTTGGAGCACATTCTTGTAGAAAGTTTAATTAATTTTGCTACACTTCAGTGATGGGAAGATGTATAAAGAGCCACTGCAAATTAAATTTATTCAAATTCCTCCCATTTGGACATCTCACTGGAAACCCTGAGTGAATTCCAGTGTTTCACATCTCTGGTCACGCAGGAAATACTCTGTGAATATGTAGCATTTTGGCACATCCTTTTCACAATTCTGGTCACAAGCCAAGAGCTGGAATGGCAGAAGCATACATTTTTCAAATTTTATTTTAGTCAGCTGAATGGTTTTTAATCCAGAGCCAGCTCAGACTGGAATGGGTTCAAGTTTGCAGCAAGCTGTTCAGATGGACTTTATAGCTGGGTTTTATAGCTCAACTGGTTTGATTCAACCAATTTTATGAATAAGGAAAAGTCAAAGATCCATTCCCTCCTCCTTTTTCCCTGACAAAGCACCTGAAGAAAACTGGACATCGTGCCCGGGCAGGTCTGGGCAAAGATAAGAATGTTGCTTGAGCAAAAGTCTCTACAGGTCTGAAGAAATAGGATTAAATACAACTAAAGAGTGGAAAAATTTAGGATATGGGTTACGTTCCAGACCTGGATTTGCTCTCGTGCCTCAAGTAGGAACTCACTTGCACATGCTGGTCTTCCTCTGCTCACTCGTGTCCCTGGCACCTCCTCTCCATTGTCAAAGACACACCAGCAGCTCTCCTGACCCTGGTTGCACTGCACAGGTGAGAAACTTCCGTCCTCCCCTTCACACTGTGGGATGTAGCCTTTGGCAGCAACTCGTGAAACAGCTTTAGACTTCAGCATATTACAGAAACTGGGACCTTTAAAGAGAGAAATTCATTGCAAGTTACAGAAGAGAAGGCAATAAATTGTCCTAAAGGTTTTAACAGCAGTGCTGTCAGACTGTTTTGTTAGAAGGAAGAAAGATGAGTGATCATGAAACTATAAATAATTTTAATTATTACAGAAATGGGAAATTTTACTTCCACTAGAAAACAAATTTTTTTTCTAAAGAATAAAGTGTAAGTTATATGCGTTTACATGAATAAAGTAATTGAAAAAATTCTGTTATTTTTTTCCATAAGTTTCATAGTGTATCATTTAGACACTGATATTTAAAAGGTTAAAAAAATCAAACTAATCTTTTTAGCAAAAATTTTTTATCAAGGTAATCTTAAATGTAACAATATGATCATTTACTTTTTAAAACAGTTAATATGTCCTAATTTCATACCTACAAAACAGCCACGAAAAAGCAATATTTATGGTCTCTCACAAACACACAAAACAGGGACATGAGTGAGCAGAACCACCCCCCAACAAGAAGATCCAAAAAGTTCAATCTGAACTTGAGACAGTACTGTTCTCACTAATTTTGTTTGCAGAAAACCACTAGCTAAAGAACTGCAGAACAAGCACAGCAGAACTGTGGGCTCTTGGGCTGCCTGTACTGTTCAGAAGAGCAGAGCCAGGGTACAGGCTCCAATAGAGCATCTCAATTCATGCAAATGGCAATTCTTTAACTTCTTGAGTCGACCACCTCCTAAGAGACTTCAACAATTCTTTCTTTATTTGAAGACAATAAAAAGGTACTAAAGGTCCAATTCCATTCCATAAAGTGGTTGAGGACCATGCCAAATGGACTCAGTGTCTGCACATGGCCTAGTTCCCACAGCTCAGAATTCACTGCCTTAGAAAATCTAAGAATTTTCTGTGGTGGTAAGAAATGGAAGGTAAAAAAATGGATAGCAGCCTGTCCATCAGTTTGTCTAAACTAGTTTATTTCTGGTGTTACGAAAGTAAGGGGTAATTATTTTCAAATACCCTTTCAGTGTTGGTGTGCTTGTATGTACTGTGTCACTGAGGAATTAAACTACAAGCCTCCCATGTTTCACAGGCAGCGTTCTGAAAAGGGAAGCACATATGCTGCTAAGCATGAGGCATCTCCACAAGCACCACAGGTGGTGGGCAAAGCATTACTCACACTCAGGATTGCCATCCAAGGCTTTGCTACCACGCTGAAATATTTCTCCTGATGCAGGATCCACACACCAAATACCTGTGTCGGATCTCTGTAGCACAGCGTATTGTCCTGTCTAAAAAAAAATAAAGGACATGTCATTGTAGAGCAGTGCATTTTAATACAGTCATGCCTCAATCCATACCCCAAAAATTGGTTAAAACATTTTATTTATTTACATTATTTATTGTCTTTATTTTGTTGTATTTTTATTGTACTAATTTTCCCATTAATATTACATATTGAAAAAAAAAAAAATACAATCTACCTAATCTAATACATAGGCAAATCTCCGAGAGAATCAAAAATCATTTAGGTTGGAAAAGACCTATAAGATCATCGAGTCCAAACATTAAATAGGATGCAAACTAAAAGCCTATTGAGATGAAGTTCTGGTAAAATCCTGGATTGAAATGTGTTCTAAAATGTGCAGACATGGTGCTTAAAGATCTAGTGTAGTGGTAGACTCCACAATGCTGGGGTAATAGTTGGGCTTGATGATCTCTGAGGTCTTCCAACCTAATGACTACATGATTCTATATGATAATGATTCTATTACATGAAATCTCTGTTCCTTGCCCATCTCTATCCTGCTCACTGTCACATTTTGAGAGCATCATGGACCCTATTCTGGGATATCTGCATCCAGCTCTCCTGTAATTCTCTCACAGCTCAGGAAGAAAGGGCCCCCAAATGTCAGTCAATTAAGGTGTGCCTTCCAAGCACAACTCTGCAAAAGCACCAGGTAGAGCCAACCTGTGGGAGGGAATCGTGGGCAGGAACAGAGCTTCCTCTTCCCAGTCTACACCTCAGAACTATTTAAGTTCTGCCTTCTGCAGGGCAACACCTGTTGTTAGTTTTGCCTTACCCTTTTCTTTCAGGTTAATAGAAATGCACGAGGGATGCTTAAGGAGCATGGGTTGAAAGTGTACAGGACTTTGGCGTGCTGTGAGAAAAACTGCTTCCTCTCTAAGTCATGATAAATCACCTCAAGGCAGTCGGGGATGAATAGATCAGCTGCAGACACATCCAGTTTTGAGCCACTCTGTCTCCAGCTGGAAATTAATGCATTGGTTTGAAATCGCTGACATGAAGTCTGGCCTGTGAGAGGGAAAACAAACATTTACATTAAAATAAAATCGAGTTCTGAGACCTAAGCAAGAGAAAGGCATCTGTCACCATCTCCTTCACACATCTGCAATAGGCTCTGCTACAGCCTCAGGCAGGGAATTCCTGATTAGTATTTGATAACCACAGAACAGTTGAGGGTAGAAGGGACATCTGGAAACATCTGGTTGGACAGCTGGTCCAATCCCCCTGGTCAGGCAGGGCCACCAACAGTAGAGGGTCCACTCTCAAATCGTGCAAGCCAAAATCATGCATAATTAAATGAAATGAATTAGCAAAATAAGCACAAAATTCATTTTTCTTTTCTTACAGCAGTTAGAAGCAAGCCCTACTTCATGCATATCATACTAGAATTTTCAATAAATATTAAAATTTGTAAGAACAAGTACAGAAAAATATTTAGGAAGAAAAACCAACTGACATTTGGGAAGTTCTGCTGAGCGTGAGACCAAGGAATCCATGACATAACGTCCTCTCTCATCCACGCACCAGCAATGACCTGGCCAGGGAAGAAGAGCAGCTTTATTTTAAATGATGTATTGCAATGTGCTTTGTTGCATATTGGGAATATTTTCAGCCTCAGCAGAACTATAGAAAGGGCTCAGTAAATCTAAGTCACAGTTAACTCTGCTATCCAGGGATCAGTAGGCCACACCTGCGAGCAGTAGTGAGAATGAAAATATAGCAGCTCTGGGGAGACTCCCCCGTTGCAGCCCTATCCTGCAGCATATCATCTAATCCCAGAAATTTTGCATCACCCATGGACTCGATGAGCATGCACTCCATCTCATCGTCCTGGTCATGAATGAAGGCACTGAGCAATACCAGCCCCTGGAATGACCCTAAGGAACAAAACTAGCAGCAAGTAACTGAATAGCTACTAACTTTTGTGCCCCAATGAGCTGCCACTTGAGTCCCTCACTCCAGTCAATTTTCCACACATCTTGTAGACCACATCACCCTTCTCCAGTTTGTCTACAAGAATCCTGGTTTTGTACCTTTTTATTAGAATTCTTCTTGGTTTTGATTTGCTCAGACACCCCAGAGTATCTTGTTAGGAATTGCTCACCTGTGCTCTCATAGCACTGAGTTGGCTCCCAGTTTCCCAGGCCATCACACTGTGGGATGTAAGGGAGAAATCCCAGCTGTGTTGCTTCCCCAGCAGAACCTTTTGAGGAAAAGTGAGTCTGCCAATAGAAGCGCAGGACTACAAAAGAGAAGTAAAAGAAAGCTCTTAGTGTCCAATACAGGATATTTTAAACGTGTTCACAAAAACCTAAGTGTCCTCTGTACTTCAGAAGACAAATTAATAATTTTGCAAGTACATAAAGGCTGGTAAGTGCCCAGATTTTATATCTGCACTGTGTCATACATATGAGACAACTGAAATCAGCTCTTGGGTTGGCACGTTAATGACACTGATTAATTATACCTGCTGAGTTGCACTTCCTTTGCAGCAAAGTACACTTGCACAGATCCTGGGCATGACTCCATTTAATTAAGCTCTCATCTCCCTTTCACCCACCTGACCATGCAGCCAGCTGGAGAGCAGAGTCACTGCCTGAGAGCAGCTTTTGGGAGTCCAGTGCCTGTGACTCATCGGGCCGAGCAGAGCGCAGGAGGTCCCTGTCTGTGAGCTGTATCCCTTTTGCCATCAAGAAGCTCTCTCCAAAAGCGAAGTGGGACTCATTTGAGGCTAAGATGAGCTGCTCTGCCTCCTCCATGAATTTCATGGCTTTCTCCTTCACACCCTCACATATACCAGGACCTGTAGAAGCAAAGGTATATTAACAACTTTCATCTAAATCCAGTGAAGGTTTCCATGTGAAAACTAGCTGGTCTTTTAATTAGCATCATCTGCTTCCTTCTGCAGTAGCTCAGTTTTGAGTTGCATAATGAAGCAAGTGAAGGCGACTTGTCTTGTTAAATGCTTAGCTATTTAATAGCAAGAGTCTGAGAGTACCAGGAATCACCCAAACATTCTCCAAGTCCTGGGCCAAATGCTTGATGATTTTAAATTAAGTCCTCACTGGTTATGAACAGAGTTAATATGTCTCTACAGAACATTCCCTCAGCTGCTGCCATAAAAAATTGTGAATGATCAGAAGTAAGAGTCAGAAAGGAAAATGAACATCCCCTGGGTCCAGAGTGGCCACTTGGCCTGTCCCCTTCATACATCTACTGACTCAGAAAGGGTATTTCAACACACTGAACCAGCTTCATGAAAGCTGCTCCTCCAAAATAACTCTGCTAATCTGCTTCATCCCCTTTATTCTCTACCTGCCCCCAGAACTGGAATCTCTGGCAGTTTGCCATTCACTGTCCTGTCTCTTCTTCACACCTGGAAAAATACTACATGATTTCAGTGATGACATTTATGATATAGGTCATTTGCTGAAATAACCCCAAAGAGGGCCCAGCAGCTTTGGTGGAGGTCTCTAGACAGAGGGATCACCAAACTTCAGTGCTGGCCTCACTCTTCTCCTAGTGACTTCTAGGAGATACCTGTTAGTCTTGACCACATAGTAAGAATCAGTAAAGAAAATCCCTCTTGCATTATTTTAAGGCATTCTTGAAAGTCATTTACATCACTGTGTAATCCTGAATTTTCCATACAACTCTTCACACTTCCTAACTTCAAAGTGTCCTTTGCTGTCTGGCTAAGTATCTTCTGCAAAAGCATTACATGTCCAAATCCAAATTATAAAATCTACACAAACTTGAAATGGAACTTTATTCCTCCTTATTCCCAAAGCTGAGGCACCAGTTATTTATCAGAAATGAGTTACCCCATTTCTGATGTCAAGCAATAATGTCAGTACTGATGACCTTTCTGACAAGTTATCTGCTACTTCACAACAATTGAAAGGACTTCCTTCTCCTGTGGCATAAAAGAAGAGACCAGAAACAGTACTACTTATACACCAGAAATTGTTACTTACATGCAGGAACCTGGTTCACTCCTGCCTTTGTTCCTTGCAGCTCTTCTCCTTTGCTATCAACACACCAGCAATCACGAAGTTCAAAGTGGCCTAATGGAGCACTGAAATCAGTATAGGGTCCTGGGTAATATGTCAGCTGCTCATTCAGAAGCTGCCAGAAAGTATATGGATCCAGTAAAATGCTCTGAGATACACTGGTCAAGTTCCCCTCCAGCACTTCAGGTGGGAGATCCGTGAAGGAGGAATACATGGCAAATGCAGGAAAGACGTTCTGGTGCCCAGCCTCATACAAAGCTTTAGCAAAAGCTGAAAAGCCTTTAGATGATGCCTCTTTATATCCAGATACGATGCTCAATAGATCAGCAATGGGCAGGGGTTTGCCCTCGTTGTTCTCTGCAATCCACCTTTCGTACCACTCGAAGGCCTGCTCGGGAGGGCCACTGCACTGCACCTGCCTCCAGGCACCCTCTGCATCACACTGTGGGAGGTAAATGCTGGAGAGCTGAGATGCAGCACCTGGATCTGAGAACAGGAGCTTTGCAGCCTTTAGAAACTCCTGACCAGCTGTTACTTGGCAAGCACTTGGGCCTGGGGAAAAGAAAAAAACATGTAGAACATATCTTATGCATGCTCTGAAGATATACAACACCCCTACCCCTCTGTTACAATAAACACCACTGCTAAAACTTGGTCACTCATCCCAATACTAACAACAACATTTCTGGCCTGTTACTAAGCAAGCTTAGTGATATTAAGGTCCCATGGTGAACCAGGGTAAGATTTCCAAAGGGACATGAGCCCTGAAAGATGCATAAAGATATGATTTTTAAAAATATGTGAGTACATTAGGTGCCTGTAGTTCTTACTGGGGAGGGGTGCTTGGTGCCACTAAATGCCTTCTTGCCTGTTTGCACCAACCAGGTATTTTCAGCTACACTTGGTAATCTGGGAGTTGCTTCTTATTCAGCCAATCCCTGCAAAACCAGCCATCTGAATAGCATGGTAATACTGATTTTATTTTCCCTTGAACCTAACCAGAATTTTAAGACTGTGTGTCCCCTCTTCCCATTCTCTACTGAACATTGCTGCTAAATACAAAAATACCATCTCTCAAAATACTGGAGTGAGTTTGATTTGGAAGCCTTTTCTGCCAAATTTCACTTTGCCACCAAGTAGCTCTACAAACCCAGCAACCCACAGGAGATCATCTTCTTTTGGGCACCAGAGAATTCTGAACCTGTTTATTTCTGGTTGCACAGATGGGTTGCTAGATATAAATCCCATCCCAACTCAGATCATTGTGATAAACTCCCTACTACTTCTGCAAACTGTGATTCAAATGAGCTCCCTCACTACATAGCACTCTCTGGATACTCTGTTATTCCTCCCAAAACGAGAAGCAGGCTCTTCTTTTGGTCTGTTATACCTATTGATGTGCCATTTTCAGTTCACAGAAACTTGAAAGACAAGTATCCCCAGCCCATATGCTTCCTTCTTCCTTTGTATTCCATTAATAGAAGGGCAAGAAGAGGCAATTCACAGTCTATAAGCAAGTTGCCAAATTGATGTCTGAGCAGTCATTTGCAACTCACTTTCCTGGCCTGACTGCATGGCCCTTAAGAGAAGCCTATCAGCCATTGAATTTCTCTCTTTTGTTTGGACAATACATACACTGTACTTCCCACTATCCCCCTGCCACTGCAAAGTTGACTTGCTTTCCTTTTAGGAGACAATATCATTTGTATTCATCATCTATATATCACCAGATACTGAGATAAAGAAAGAATCATGAAATTCCAACACAAAAGAAAGCATCTTTAAATTCCCAGTCCCTAAGACTTACATTTCATTGGCTTTCCAGCTTTTCCCCTTATTCCTGGAATAGTCTTGCCATTCAAATCAACACAGAAGCAATTTGTCCCATAACACTGGAGTGGCAGAAAGTTTCCATCCTCGGTACAAGAGGGAATAAAAAGGTCTGATCCCGCAGGTAGACTTTGCTTCAGGTTTTGCAGGTTTCTCCTTTGCTTCTCACAATCAGTGGGGCACCTTGGACGTTTGCCTGGAAGTCTTGAGCCTGGAATTTCCTTACCTGAAGTGTCCAAGCACCAGCATTCTCCTGCATAGCACTGAACTTCTTCATACCTCCCCTCCTTGGTGCATGTTGGAACAAACAGATCCCTTGACTCCTCACCACAGTCTTTGGATCCCAATGCTAGTTTCACCACTTCACCTAAATCTTCAGCGACATTTTTGGGGACAGAAATCACTTGTTGAAGAAAAGTAAAGAACTCTGGCAGTTCCAGAACAGAGGAAAGGAATTTCATCATGTTCTGGTTGTCCTGTAGAGTTACTATGCGGCCAAAGCTGCCTACAAGAGGTTTACTCAAAATGGAACTCCCCTTTGATACCTCCAATGAAAATGCCTCAGCTGATTCCAAAGGGCTTTGGCTGTTATTCCTCTCTGACATATCCTCCTGTTGGAAAAATTGGCCAATGCTGTATTTCCCACTAGTGCCAAGTGCCCCTGTGAAGTTAAACTGGATCAAATTCTTCAAGAACCTTCCTCCGAAGAGGTTTTCCTGGAAACGCTTTGGATTGGCAGTAAATTGTAGTGCCACTTGAGCCAGCTCCCTTGATGGGAACATCCCCGTGATGGCTTCACTAAGGGTAGTTTCTAACCCAGAAGTCTGGCTGACAAATGGGCTTTGTGCAACTGGGGATGACAATCCAGAGCCCAGAAACAGCTCCTTGAAGGAAGGAGGGCAGGGTCTTGAAAAGCCAGCTGTTTTTTCCATCTGCTTATCTGGCGTGGAAAACAAACTGGACTGACTGAAGTACCCAGCAGGGCCATAAAAGAGCCTCGTCAAGGCCCGTCGCCTCTCAGAGATGCACCCTTGTTCTTCACCTAGGGAAAGATTTAAGAAAAAATATGCAAACTCTGGTATCTTCCACACTTACAACTCTATTTCAAGCAGCTGGGGCAGAAATGACTCAGAAGTGCACATTAACCTGATTCTCAACTGTGCATCGTGCACATTGATATAGAAATTTGAACTGTTATTGCATATGCTATGTAAATAAAATTCACCAGTCAAGGTACAAAAGGAAAGGAAATGTTCCTTCCCCACGTCCAAGTTCTCTGCTCTGTGTGTTGTACTGCTTCCCAATGCAAATCCTCATTCCTGTTTCTATGGCTGAAAGAACAAAGTCTTTTCCAAATACTGTAACTCCCTGGTAGGATGCCTGCTGCTAATGGAAACCTCTGCTGATCCAGGTGCAATATGTGAACCTAAGAAAGAGAAACTTTCTGCAGAAGAACAGACCAATGCCCCCTAAGGAGGAATTTATGGAGGTTTCCTAACTAGATCTTCAGTTTCATAGTGAGAGAGGTTCATTACAAGAGGTTTGAAAACAAATTGTTAAAATAAGCAGTAATAGAGTGCTAAGGACCATGGATGGACTTCACAAGCAGGCTCTAAGGGAAAAAATACAAGATTTCAACAGAAGTAGTCAAATATCAGGGTTTTGAGGGTACCAGCAGTGGCCCTGGCCACCCTGGGCTAAGCTATGTCACAGGTGTAGCTGCATCCAGACCCATCTGTAGATTCATACACAGGCAGCAATGGCTCCAAGTTAGGATGCAACACATCACTGAAGAAGGACTAAGTCAACAGAAAAGGAAAGACCTGGTGAATATAAAGACATTGAGAGTCAGACAGACAGGATGGTTATGGCACTGACTGGATCTCTGGAACGCATGCAGCAGCTTGACTCATGTGCCACACAGTTACCTTTCCTTGAAAAGTAGCAGAATTATAGAGAAGGGATGCAAAAGTAGCAGAACTATAGAGAAGGGAGGCAAAAATATTGGAAGGACAGAACATATTTTCCATTAGGAGAGACCATTCAGCTTCAACAAAAAAAATATAAAGGTTTTCAAAAAAACAGGATTCTCCACATCATTCACAGTAGACAATTATTATTCAGTATTTCTCATAGTACAGAGAAGTCCAGAAGTGGAACATGTAATTATGATCATGAAATTTATTGCTAGAGAGTGCTAGGAAAGATAAAGGGTTAAGGGGCAATTAGGCAAATCCCTGGAAGATAACTCCATACAGGAGGGCTGAGCACAGTGATCTGGGCTCAGCCTTCAGTTTGGGCCCCCCCCCCGCCTGCAGAAGGATATATGGAAGCTATGTGCATTTTCCATGTTTCTCACACTTTCTCCCTAAGCACCACTGCTGTCCCTGTAGGGGACAAGACACCTTTAGTCTGCTCCAGCACAGCCTGCCTTGGGCTCCCCACTCCATCTCCATTTATTCCATGACCAGGCAATATGACAAAGCAGTCGTAAGCCCTGTTAACAGTAAGGATAAAAGGTAGAAATCTAAAAAAGCTGCTAAAATAGATAAGCAAGTAATCTGACATTCTGTGACTGACATCTTTCTCACTCCTCCTTTTGCACCATTGTCCTGCTCCACAGCTCCTGACAGGGGCTCAGAGTCCCTCCCAGCAGATTCTTTGCAAACACACTTTCTGTAGGATGGACCCCTCCTGTTTTCAATGTTGGCTCGTGGTTAGAGGGATGGAGAACATTCCTCCAAGGACAAGTAAGTTAGTGCAAGCCACAATTCCACAAGAACAGTAATATGAAACAAATGTAGGATCACGGTTCATAAACAATCTCTCCTCCTAGCCACCATTGAATCAAATCAAAGCAGAGGGAGAAAGAATAAACACAAAAGCACTGCTGGGGAGAATTTACTGTAAAAGGTCTGAAAAGCAGCATGTCCCTTATCAGGACTGCCTGGTGCCCCAGGTGATGTGAGGATCCCACATGCTGCCCACACCTACAGTTCTGGTTCCTCCAGTGTTCACGGTGCTGATGTGAGAGCCAAAGACACTAAAGAATCATAGAATCATAGAATTATTAAGGTTGGAAAAGACCTGTAAGATTATCAAATCCAACCACTAACCCAGCACTGTCAAGTCCACAGTTAAACCATGTCCCAAAGTACCACATCCACATGCTCTTTGAACATGAAAGAAATCAGAGCAGAAGTGGAGACACACACACGGAATGCAGGTGTCTGAAACAGACTGCAGCTATATCCTCACGAAATCCTTTCTCAGGAGTTAATCTGCGAAACCTCTGCAGAAATTTTTCCCTGCTGAAATTTCCTGAGTCTGCCAAAAAAAACTGCAAGCAGCCTCAAGTCATTGTCCCCCCTCCCCTTCCTTCCCACAAAAATCATCAGGAGGGCTCAGCAAAGCACATTCAAAAAGAAAACAAGCAGTCTCAACATATGGCGAGGCCCCTCAGAGGTTCCCTTGCAATATCCTTGGTGATCAGCCTCGGAGGCAGGCTAACATTTTCATTTCACAGTAAGCCTGTCTGTGCCCAGAGCACTCTGAGCACTTGGATCTGAGACACCTAGGGCAGATTCCTCCTTCTCTAGCTGCATGGTAAGGCTGTGTCTTGCAGACAGAGCAATTTACTTTCCCTGAAGGCAGTCCCCGCATTAAGACCCTGTGCCCCAGACCTCCAGCACAATCCTGAATATTTAGGTAGTGCACTTAAGGGTGAGGTGTTTTAACTTTCCTCCTCCCCTCCAGCCCTTGCACATTTTTGCTGTCATTTCCATTTAGGGCACTGATTTGATTGTGTATTCTCTGTGGAATCTCTCAAAGCCCAAGCCCATACACTTTTTCTGAATTGTTTGTTGGGTGTATTCTTACTGGATTTGGTAGTTTTCATGGCAAAATATACAGTGACAGAGATGGGAAAAAAGTGCTCAGGGTGGGAGATGACTTAGATATTCCACAGCATTTCACCAAGGAAAAGAGGTAAAACCCAAAACCACCATCACCAGCTTCTTTATATTATCCCAGATATTCCGACTTAAGGCCCCAGCTCCTGGAGTCAAGAGACAGATATCAGGGCTGCCAAGAAAAGCCTTGCTGCATGCAAAACTAAAAGGCTAAAGAGAAAATAAAATAAAATGAATATGATATTTAACAGTTTATTAGAATGTGACAACCCCAGGGATGTTTCAGGATCCCAGTTTTTGAACACCAGAACCCATCAGAGCCGAGAAAGGAGTTGGTCCTTTGGGTTTCCTTTACAAGGATGCCAAGAGATGGGCTCATGTTTCCTTTTCCAAACTTCACACCTACCACAGGCTGGAGGTTGTCCTCGTCTCTTTGTGCCTGGGATCTCTTGTCCCTTGGTGTCCACACACCAGCACTGTCCTCCCTGCTGGCACTGCAGTGGCTCATAGCCCCCGTCGGCGGCGCAGGACGGCACGAAGGGGTGCTGGTAGCGCAGGGCCGCAAAACGCTCAGCCTCACACCTCGAGGGGCCTGCAAGGAAACCAGTGTGCATTAAGGAGGGAAAGCTTAAAGTTTCAAAGCCGTCTCTGCTTGATGTCATTGTTTGCCTATCTGGGAGGGAAAAAAAAAAAGTTTAATTTCTTGATTTTTTTCAGTCATATTTCAAGTACCAGCTCGAAGTGCAACTTCTCCATCCCCTTTTTCCCCCAGATAATTTGCCCCAGGGTTTTCTACTGCAGATATTAATTTTTGAAAACTAAACAGAAGATAAAACCTCAACACATTTTTCAGCCACAGTTGCAGGTAGGCAGAGCAGCAGCATCTCTCCCAGGGAGCTGTGCTGGAGGCTGGGGCAGCTCTGGCCCTTAACGCAAAAGCGAAGTTGGTCAGCAGAGACAGATGTGCAGGTTGGGGGATTGAATTTTGTTCTGATTTTGTTTCTGAAGAGAATGAGGCATTGCTCCTGCAAACAAAGCTGCACCTGACTCTTGAGATTTGAGCTGGGCCCATCCCACTTCTTTATTTCCCTCTGCAGGGATATGAAGACCCTATCACTGTCAAGCTGGCCTTAATGGCAGAGATACCAAAAAATTCATAAAGAAAATTTTCTGGGCTATGATCTCTCCAATACAGGACTTTCATCTTCCAACAGAAATTTTCCTTGTTTATATAAAACTGAAATTCTACAGCCTAAACATCTCTCACTTTCCAGCTACACTCAGCTACCGGTTTGAGGCAGCAAGAGCATCTTATCAGAGTAACCTGCTCATCAAGGAATCTGACAACTTTCCTAATGCAAGAGGCTTCAGGTGGTGGTGTGAGAGCTGGGTAAGTCACCAGAGCACCCCTTCGGTGGCTGATGAACAGGGTCACATCTCCATCTTGTGGCTGTTACAGCTTCATCTGTTTTGACAGTTGCTGCAGCCCCAGCTACAACCAGAGCTAAGCCAAAACCACTGTGCAGTGGGAGGAGGAAGATGCTTTCCAGACTCCCCAGAATTATCAGCTTGTCCCAAAAACAGAAAAATGTGTGACTTCGTGGCCAAAAGACTGACATCAATATCTGTTTAATATTTCTAACAATGCAACTCCTTAGTGAGGGTCAGACAGCAATGTCAGAGGAGTTTTGGTGGGAGGATGAAGTATCATGCAGGGGTTTCAAACTTTCCTTGGCCAAGGCACTTTTCTTGGGCTCTGGTGCAGAAAAGAGGAGGAACCTGACCTCCTGTCCCGCAGAGTTCACTGCCTGTAGGCAGAGAAACTCTCCCCATGTGCCTGTCCTGACCAGGAATGGGCCCAAGGGCAGATCCAGAAGTTCAGCCTTGCTGGCTAAGGCACTACGAACTCTTGTGTGACCTCCTGGGAATGGAGTGTGTTGTGGTCAGTGTAAGATCCTTCCTGTTTCTGAGTGTACCAACATAAATTAGGGAGCATTTTCTCAGGCTTTTAATTTAATAAATCATCATATCCATCTCCATAATCTCAGGGCAAGAGATACAGAGGGTTCATGGGATTTCAACTGATGTGAACTTCAAGTGCACAGGAAAGCATTGATCAGAGGACATGTACAATCAGCTGGTATGAATGTAAGTGCAGAGTAAGTGTCTTAGTTACTTCTTACCTGTCTTACCTTACTTTTCAAGGTAAGAAGGTAGGTGCAGAGGATAAAAGCCAGCTGTAATTCAGGGTCCTTGCTTCTTGCACTGAAACTGTGTTTTTATAAGCTTTTAGAGCGAGAAAGTCCTAGAACAACTCTCCCCAATGGCAGCTGTCACACATAAGCTCCAAAACTGTCACCTTTTTTACAGGGCATCACCTGGGTGCTACTTACACCTGAACTTTCCAGAGGTGGCCAGCTGAACTGCCAGGAACCGCCTCTGGAGGATCCGATAGACGCCGGTCTCTGAGAAAGTGCGGGCGGGCTCTGCCACGGAGAAAACTGTGTCGTAAACCTCATCAAGCAGCAGCTCCAAGCCTGGGAAAGACAGACTTTTAGCACAGAGCCTGGTTTTAAGACAAGAAGTCACCTGGTTTATGCCACCAGAGCAGCAGAACTGGGAGAAAGAAAAAGAAATCCGGTGCTCTAAACAGGCCAAATGTGAAGTTATGCTGCACCACCCTAATGCATCACACCATGCACCCGGTGCTGGGTGCCCAGGCACCACCTGTATGCTCTGACATCTATTAAAACAAGAAGGAGAAGCATCTTATAACTGGCTGTTTGCTGCGGTTTTTTAAGGCTCAATCTGCAGTAAAGACAAGGATGGAATTTTGGAAACTGATGTTACCAAAACCAGTTCCCAGTCATTTTGGTTGCATACTAAAAACCAAGATGTTCAGCAGGTTTCCTGAGTGCACAAATCTTTTGAGAACTTCTCTCCCTTCTGGGAATTAAATGTTGAAGTACTTGTCTCTCATCTAAATTTTAAACTATTGTGCTTCACAATTTTCCCCCTTAAAAAAAAAAAAAAAACAAACAATACAGTATCTAAGGAAGTTCTGGAAGTTCTCAACCTTCTAATTCCTCCTTGTTGAAAATAAAACATTCTTTCTTCTGAAGTGTCCATCAACTATTAAGATATCTAAAAGGTATCCTGAGGGTATGAGAGAAGAGGAAGAACCACCTGATGTCCCTGTTAATGGTTAAGGTGGTTGGACTAGATGTTCTGTAAAGGTCTTTTCCAACCCAAACCATTTCATGATTCTACCTGAGCAAGAAGAAAGACTTCATTCTCCAGGACCTTTATATTCCTCTGTATTTGCTAATTGGACATATTGAATATGAGGCAGCTTTCTAGTTGGACAAAGGATGAACATTCAGAGATCCTATTCCACCACCCCAAAAAGGACAGGGTTAGCCCCCAGGCAGCAACTCCACTTGATACTGACTGAAATGGTGCTCCAAAGAGTAGCTCCAGCTCCAGTAAGCTCCAGCCTTTCCCATGGGCACCACACTGGTCACAGTGGTGTCACCCCTTGTAAGAATGAAATTGAAGATCCAAATGAACCTGAAGACTGATACTTGTTATTTGTCCTTTCCCTTGGGAATTCAACACCACCCAAACTAAAGGATTAAATGCTGGTGGGTACTTACCAGTGTCTGCCAACTCCCTCCCCAGGCTGTCCACGCAGTGACAGTACCCAGAGATCTCCGGGAACTTCTCCCGCAAGGAGCTGAATGCCTGGAAAGCCCTTGGGAGCCTGGAAGCAAAAAAAGCCTCCTGTGAAGAGCCCAGGTAGGGCCATCAACAACAACAATCATCATCTACTTCCTTCCTGAATTTGTACAACAGAGGTGTTTGCATAAGGTCACTACAAAACCCTTTGGTCTCCTTTTGGCAACCAGGCTCTGACATGATCCAGATCAGTGTTCCAGCAGGATAACAAGTCTCCTAAATGCCATTTTTTAAAGAAACACATGACAATCTCCCTTCAGACAGATTCCTGACCCTTCCTAAGCAGCCACGCAGCATCTAACACTCATTTTCAATTTGATTCTCAACTTTGAAAGCCTGCCAAAGTGTGTAAAATAGAAGGGCGTTGGTTTAATGTTATTATAGGACCCATATAGTAACTCCTTCCACAAATCTGCACAGGATGGCAGAAAGCCTAAACAAACAGGTTGCTCCCCCTTCCCTACATGTTACGTGTGCTTTCTGCACTGAAATAAGTACAAAAGTTGATAAAAACCTCGCTAATATCTTTCATTTTCAGGGCATGGCTCAACAGATTAAGGAGAAGGAAAAAGGGTTTTTAATATGCTACAAGTAAGGCTGACTTTTACTTCTGGAGATCAAAGAGATATTAGTTTCCACTGTAATATTCTAGGAGTGACAACAGCTAGATTCCAGGAAAGTAATGATTTAAGAAGGAAACTTAATAGGGTCAGAGTTGGAAAAAAACACAATAAATGTGATCTTAACTGACAGATATCCTAGGGTTTCTCCAAGCAAAAGATAAGTTTTTCTAGCTTCAAAGTGCCAGGTTCCAAAACAATCATATTGTTTTTTGGACACATCCCCTTATCCCGAAATACGATAAAGGTGTGGTGCCCCAGCTGCACGGGGCTTATTTGGGAAAAGCTACCAACAGGGAAGTGAAATTTTCCGCTCAAGACATTCAGAGAATTACATAAATTAAGTTTTTACCAAGAGAGGACACTCAGCAATAGATTGGGCCCTGATTAACTGGGAAAAAGCAGTTTCCAGCCACCCTGTGAAACTGGGACTGTGACCAGGTTCAATTCCAGTGCCGCCCTCCATCAGCCTCAGGGATGCTCTAGCACATGCAGCCTGAGAACAGCAATGAAATGCTTGTCTGGCTCAAAGATGGTGCTCAAGTGAGCAGAGCAGAGCAAGGAGCCTTTGCCACCTCCAGGACTCTGCCTGAATAATAGAACATTTTGGGTTGAAAGCAACCTTAAAGATTATCTACTTCCAACTCCTGTGCCATGGGCAGGGACACCTTCCATTAGACCAGGTTGCTCAGGGTCATATCCAGCCGGGCCTTGAACACTTCCAGGGACAGGGCATCCACAACTTCTCTGGGCAACCTGTTCCAGTGCCACACTCACAGGAAAGAATTTCTTCCTAAAATCTAAGTCTAAAACTACCCTCTTTCAGTTCAAAGACATTCCCCCTTGCCCTATCACTATATGCATTTGTTGAAAGTCTCTCTCCATATCTCTTGTAGCCCCCTTTAGGTACTGGAAGGTGTTATAAGGTCTTCCTGGAGTCTTCTCTTCTCTCAGCCTGTCTTCACAGGACAGGTGAATCCTGAGAGCCCTCCCACCTCCTGTCAGGAGAGTTGAAATGTTACTGCTTCCTCCTTCAGGACATCAAAGCACAGGCTTGGAAATGCACAAAGCAATAGCAACCTCTGTCAGAGGAAGGGGCTGGTAACCTCAGGGTTGTCTCAGTGTTACCCAGCCATGCTCTCATCTCAGAACTTGCACAACCCTGTGCAGTGCTGCTGTGTTCTGGCACCCTTTCATGTCTTCAAATTAAAACCTACTGACTCCCCCCACTTTGGATTGTCAAATCCTGCTCTGCTGCTGACAGTGGTATGCTAAAAGCAATCAAAATGTCATACTTCACAGAACAGAGGGACTTATGTCATGTATTTCTGTGGTCTTTAATGTACACACATAACATAAACATGCTTGAGGTATTTCAAGGCCTTTCAGCTCCCCTGGATCATCATGCAGCAGCCACTGCCCAACTGAGAATATGATCTCTACTCTGCAGTGCTCATGTCCTTGGAGTTCATCACCTCAGCATCTCAACACCTAGCTGAGTGAAACAGGATTCAGTGAAAAAACTCTGCATGGTGCTTTCTTTCAAAGTTAAGAAGTCACAACTATGCTACTTTTATCTGGGGCAGTTGTATAGTCATATCCTGTCATTCTGGTTATTTTTGTTCCAAGTTGAGAGTACAGGTAAATAAAGTACAAACGGATATAAATTAGGCCCGTACAAACAAGAGGGCAGAACTTTTCTCACCTTATGTGGAAAACTCACTTCCTAACACATTTTTTTCTTTTCTCAGACTCTTTTTAACCACAGCCCTTACATCATCATGGCTGGGCTTCGCGAACGAAGATTTGGGAAGGCTTTATCCACATTTGTTACAGGCACGTTGGTGACTTATGAGGCCAGTACATGACAGACATATCCGATTGCAATTACAATGAGTAGCAATAACTCATAATAGCAATAACACAGAGTTCCTCATCTATCAGAGCCAGTCCAAAACAATGGCTAAAGCAAAGGTGACCACATTTAAGTTATGGATAAATTTATAGTGTATCTATGTGTTTCAACAAGAATATTTGCACTAAAAAATACAGGAAAGTAAATAAAAGTGAGATTGTTAACCTTGTCTCTGATCTTTGAGTTGCTCCTCTGGTTCCACATGAACATAAAATATGGGTTTAAATCCCTTCTGTACTACAGTTCTTTGCTATGGAGCTCATCCCTTCAACTCTGTATTCTGACCCCCTCTTTTTTGAGAAGGGATAGATAATGACACTTCAAGCAGGAGTAGTGTGAAAATAAATATATTAATGACCTGAAATACTCAGATATGATGGTAGTAGGTTAAATCAATGCCATAATTAGAAAGGTGTAGAGCTGGGAGTAAAATAATCCTGCTGTGATTAATTGCATGGCACAGACACAATATAAGTCCAATCTCACAGGTCTTTGCAGACAAATCTCCCAATGGGAGGAAAAAATATACCAATTTAAAGCATTGATTTCTCCTCTGTAATTGCTCTTTTAGAATTTCCACATGCCACAGGTCAACAAACAAAACAACCAAATTATTTTGCTCTTGCCAAAATAACCTCTCCTGAAGCTCTGACAAATTTGCACTGTGCATTTGGGCCCGTCCTTCAGTTTTGCTTAAATTAAAAAAGAAAACCCTCGAACCAGCAAAATTGACATTTACAATAAAATTGCTTTGCTGCTACAGAGCCAAGTCAGAATGAGGCATTACATTTACTCCACTGGCCTCCAGCAGGGAAATGTGCTGACTGAGAGGCACCTCATGAGAGACCAAAAGGTTTCTCTGGAGAGTCTGAACATCTGTGC
The DNA here is from genome assembly GCF_003945725.1 of Corapipo altera. Lineage (NCBI taxonomy): Eukaryota > Metazoa > Chordata > Aves > Passeriformes > Pipridae > Corapipo > Corapipo altera. The sequence goes on from NW_020884892.1 coordinate 4,440,876, forward strand.
CAAAACAAATTCCTCCCCCTTCAGTTCCCATTGCCTCTCCCTTGTTTCTCCATCTCAGTATTAATTCCAGCTCCATCTCAGTATTAACTCCCAGCTCTTCCACAGGACAACAGCTTCTTGCTCCCACAGACAAGGATTTGATCCAGCATTCTGGAGCCTTCCCCAACTCCCTCCAGCTTCCTAAAGCCAGCTTCCTAATAAAAATTCATCACTTGCTTGGTTCGCCTGTGTGAGCAACCCTGGCACTGCCTAAACAGATAAGAGTTTCCCATCATCACATGGAACTTCATCTTTGTATCTTTCCTCTTGTCTGTCCATCTCTTTTCATCTCCCATATGGAACTGTCTTTCCTACTTCATATATATATCTGAATTCCTCTGCTCCTTCTGTATTTATCTCATTTGGTGTTGTTCATCTAAGAAGTAGCCCTGTCTACTTTTCCAAACACGGATTGCAATGTGGCATCCAGTGCTGTGTGAAGACACACAGATTAGACTGCAGGGATGGAATAAAATTTTTTTTAAAAAATCAGCAAATTTAATTCAGAAGGAAAGGCTTTCTACTGGGTCCATTCATTAACAGAAAATAACATCATGTGCAGTCACAGAAGAAGGGTTTCATGTGGGGAAAAAAAAAACACAAAAAACCCAGTAAGACACTGTGCCACTTCAAGTGCCTGAAAGAGGTATGCAGGATTGCTTTCCTGATTCAGAGGCCTGAGCTCTTACCTGTTGTAACTATGGACAAGATCAAAAAACATCATGTCTGTTGTGTTGACAAACTTGCACTGGACAGGCAGAAACTCTCCATCTGCTGAGCACTGTGGGGGGCTCTTCTCCCCAAACCCGTGCAGAATGCGACGGTCTCGGATTTCACAGTTCCCTGGACCTGATAGGAAAAAAGGTAATGTTACCGGGTGTTTTAACTTCCCCTGAACAGCTGAATAGCAGCCCCATTGTTTGGAAGGGTTTACATTCATTACATTGAGCATGGACACTGAGGTGCATCATCTTGTTTTTATGAAGAGCAGGGAATTGTACTCAATAATCTTATAAATCCCTTCCAAGCTGATATATTCGTTGGTTCTATGAAACAGGGACTTCAATGGCTCAGTTAACTACCTATAGTTCTATAGCATGAGTGTAGACTGCAGTGCCCAGGTTCCTGATCTACCACCTTTCATTCACACCAAGCCTTTCAAACCTACAAACCCCACCATTTTGTTGAATATTACTTACACCGTGCTGGCTTTCCTCTTTGCCTGGTGCCATAAATCTCCATCCCTTCTGGATCTACACACCAGCACTGCCCCAGCTCCATGTCACACTGCACCTCATCAAAAGCCCCTGAATCCAGGCACTGAGGGATGTAGGAGATGCTGCTGCTGTTGATGTATCGACTCAGCAAGATCCTCTGCTTTTGCAGCTGGCAAAAGGACAAGCCTGAAGCACCAGAGAGCAGCACTGTTAGAGGAAGGTTCTTCTTGGGCACTGAATCATTTATTAAGACAACATCTGAGTTTTTTTGGAACTACAAGTTCTGAGTCTACCACCCAGGTGTTGTGAGAACATTGATGAACTTGAGGTTATGAAAATTGGCACAGAGAAACCTACCACAGATGGGGTTGAAGCTCTCCAATTCAAAAGCCATTACACTAAATTGATCTTTCATTCATGATTTACCTTAGTCTGACCTTCATAAATACAGACATCCAGGTGTATCAGTATTCCATGATTAGCCCTGAAGAAACTCCAGAACTTCCACTAGTCCCAGGAAATTATAACAAACTAGAGTTCGTCAAAGTCTAGGGTTAACTTATTTTTTATTTCAGCAGTTCAGATGCAGATTTAAATCTGAACAGAAATAGACACTTGTGACTTACAAGATATGGGATATCCACTCTGTTTGCTGCCAGGTACCTCAACACCATTCTCATCCACACACCAACAGGAGAGACCATTCCTACTGCACTGGACTGTCCTGAAGGAGATCACAAGTAATATTTTTTATTTTGTGAGTGACAGAGTCCTCAGTCAGTACCAGACACCACAAAGCAAGCCAAACAACTTCAAGTACTTTAACATCACTAATAAGGGAATCAACAAGGGCTGTGTTTCTGCTCCCACTCCACTTGATGGGAGCTCTTTATTCTAGTAACTCTACGAATTCTTCAGGAATTGCAGATGCATGATTTGAAGTCATTAAGGAAGCAAACAGGTAGGACAGAATCCTGATCCTCATTATCTGAGATTCACCATACATTTTGAGATAGTTTCTAAGTCAAATCTAGAATGGCCGAAGTTGCCACCAGAGGCAACAAGATAATAGTAGAGAACATTACAATCTGTACTCAGCCTCAGCTTTAAGTTATTGGCTTCTTGCACCGTCAAGCAACACACTGCTCTCTAAATCACTGTTCTCCATATGCTTTTTTGTTCCTTTACTGCTTTTAGAAGGAACCCCAACTGTGCCACTTACAGCAGGGTGGGTAACTTCTCAGTCAACTTGGTCGAGCTGTGCCAGCTGGCACACACATTCGCCTACGAGTACATGTAGGATGACAGCAGCTGCATTGCACAGCAACCTGCACCAAGTATTTAACATGCAAATAATGCTGCCAAGACTAGTTTTAGAGATTATTTCTTAGAGATTATTTCCAACAACAGGGAATTCATTCAGGAGAGGTTGGATCTGCAACATGGCTCAGAGAAGTCACTTCAAGTCTCCTGCACTCATCATCCTCAAGTCCACTGATACAGAGGCTCTTCAGAACAGGTTAAAATTTCCATCAGCAATGAAAGGTGACCTCATACAACAGCAGATTAACAGCAGGGATGAATTACCTGAACTGACCATCTTCTGAGCACTGAGGAACGTAAGCTTCTCCTGCTGAAAAAGCCTTTTCCCTCTGAAGTTCGCATGGACGCAGTGGTTGGGAATCCGTCTGATACTCTGAAAGCAGCAAGAAGGTAAAAACATAGAGTGATTTCACCACAAACCTGTTCTTACCAAATCCCTATTAGTGCCAGCACTGCGTGGTAACAATCCCAGGTTCATAGGTCCTCCCTGGCTGTTTCCCCAGTGCTTCTTGTGTGCATTTCTGTGTGGGACAGTGAGAGGGAGGTATTGAAAAAATTTGCTGGACTGCCAGCTGCAGGATGAGCCCATGGTGGAGATGCTCGTGAACCCCTTTCCCAGGCCTGTGTTTAGTTAGTCTCAGCTCTGTTCTGTACTGGCACTGGTACCTGGGGCACGTAGATTTAGTTGTGCCTGTGACCACAAAAGAGCCCTTTGCCATAACCACACACATCACTATTAAAGTTTCTGAGTAATTTTTCTTTAATGAAGTAATTCATTATTTCATCAAAATGAGAGATATTTCTTCTTAATCTCACAAACTAAGAAGAATCAGTCTAGCAGTAGTATCAAACTAATTCATATTAGGAGCACTCTCAATTTTCACTGGGGTACATGATCAAATACTGAAGCCACCTAGCAAAGAAACAGTCAACTCCTCAGTTCTTAACGCATTCAAAGCTGCATTTGCTGCTGTTTTAGGAGAATGATGAAATTCAGTAAGTTCTTTTTTACAGAACAGATTAGTTGATTTGACACTTTCCCCATCCTCAAAATCTGATTAGTGTCATGCTCCTAAATCCATTGACTATTTATAAAAATACTGCAAACAAACCCATAGGTACAGTGATTTAGACCAAAGGTTCACTTGAGCTAGTATTTGTTCTGAATGTGACCACACACAGTAGTGCAAGTACATCATAAGTAGTCTCAACACTTTTCACCTTCAAATATTAAATTTGCAGGTCAGGGAACTTCTGCAGCCACAGATGGTTCCTGTGCATCTAAGACCTCTCAAACACAGTTGTTTCTGTGAGTTTTTACTGTGTCTCCTTAAGACCATGTGAAAATTTTCATGAAAGTGTAACATTTCACATTATCTCAGACATAGACAACTACACGTAGGCAAACCTCACCATTTTCACCTCAAACATGACTCTGAGCCAGTTGCTGTGGGATGTGTGGAGATCCTTGTGTACAGTGCTGGAGAGGGTCCACCAAGACATATGAGTTAAAAGACTAATTCAGTGATTCAAATTGCTGGTTGTGCAGGACTATCAGACTCAGACCAAAGAACTAGGGGGGGTGCAGCACTCAGGCTATCCAGTATCTTTAGGTTCAAGCCAAAATTAGATGATGGTACACACAGGTAGAAGATGTAATCTTAGGACCTTCACATCTCTGCAGCACCACATCTGCAGCACCATGTCTGCAGCTTTTCTTACCCAAGTTCCTTCTCTAGCCCAGTCTGTTCCTTGAGAAAACTTTTCTTTCCACCCAAAATCCAGATGTGCTAACTCAGATAAGCCTGACCACTTAAGATCCTTATAGTTTAGTATTTAACCTGGAGACCAGACTCAGTTTGCACAGCATACTAGCTAAGTTTGCAGAGGGCAAGATTCAAGATAATCATATATGTCATCAGAAAAATATACAGAGCAGCACAAAGATCACAGGACCACAGTCACCACTGTACACAGGCAGAAGAAAAGAACAAGAGTACTTACCAAATATATTGGCTGTTACTATGCTAGTAAAGCAGCAAAGAAGGGTGCAAAATGGGATGGATCCCATCTTGCAAAGGGAATGCTCCATCCCTTCTGTCAGGGAGGCAGCCCTGTGCACCCCGTGTGGCCTTCACTCGCATTTTTATAGCAACCACCACATGGATGGGTTCACTTAAGTGCTGGTAGACTGGGCATAAAATTGGGTGAGTGACGCACACAATGCTTCTGAGAAAACTGCAAGAGGCTCGTTCACCTGGAACTGCCCTCGTGGTTCTCCTCAGCCAGTTCTCATCCCCGCTCCAGGGAGCACGACTGAGCCCGGTCAGTGAAGAGGAGAACAAGTGGCAGCAGGCACAGCAGGTGGCAGGGGGGGACTCAGTTACATCAACAAGCAAACTGAGCATATTGACATGACCCCAGGCAGAGCTCTGGCTCTCACCTGCACTGGGGCGCAAACAGGATCTGTTCTCACTATTAGAAGTCACCTTTTTGCATTCTCAGAGAGCCTGAGCCTGCTGAGGGACAGGTGAGAGTTAGGCCTGCGAGTCCTGCAGCATTAGGAGTAAATAGAATTCATAATGTGGTTATTTATTAAGTGAAAAACAGGATGGATGCAGTTCCATTGACTGAAGTGAATTGAGAGTCAGAGTCAACCACATTGTCTTTTGCCTTTACTCTCATTTGCACCATGCACTTTAACACAGTCAAGAATCTGACAGAAGCAGCTTTGCTTCTTGGGCTATTCTCCAGCTATAACATCTATATGACCATAAAGCTTGTTAAGCCAAGCTTTTTGATACTAATTGCATGCAAGATCCTCAATCTAAAATATGTCAGAAATATTATTTCCTTGGTTCCAGAGTATCACTTCTTAATTGTCCATCTCTTATGAGTCAGCATTTAGTTGCACCAGGAATTATGAGAACTGACCCTCACTTGTACAAAGGTGGTTGGACAAATAAGCCCAAAATAATTAGGTAAATAATAACAGCACATGTTTGAAGTTGGATTTGGGTGGATTTCAATAAAAAGTGAGAGCAGCACTCTTGTTAGTGATTCATGGGTACTAGACAGTCTAGAAATAACTCTATCTACTGATACTCTCCTACAGACCAATACTGTGCTAAGAGTGATCCAAGCATCCTTCTGTGTGGGTCGTAGACCACTGGTATGCCATGGGATTTGATGTACATGGTAAATATGATCTCAAACAGCAGCACGAGTTTGATTTAGCATGACTAGGATTTTAAAAATCAGTGGGACTATATTTGGAATTTACTTTCAAGCAACCTACTCTTGACTTGAGAAAAGTCAATAGTTTGCTGGAAGATCAAGCTGAGAAAAGATGAAGAACATGGCCAATGCAGATGACAGATCAAAAAATGGCAACCTTTAGAGGCATAAAGACAACAAATCCTTCAACAGCCCTGACTGAGCAGGCACAGACAGAAACTGAATTTCTGGATTAGCATAGCATTTGTAGGGAAAATACATGCAGAGCAATGCAATCTGTCTAAAATATTCATTATTAACATTAGGGTGACTGAATCAGGAAGGAAGGAAAGTTTGACCATGACATATATTTCTGACTCAAGGGTGCTTCAAGAGCATCAGGTTCATGTCTGACCCCCACGCAGTGGGGCAGACACAGGGAAGCAACCAGAAACAGCCCAGCCCAGTGACACAGGTTCTCCAGGGGCAGCAGGGGCTGTGCTTACAGACACTACAATGGAACACACAACCAGAGTGTGTCGGGTGTGTGATACTGATTCAATCCAACTTTCTAAAGTTATTAGAAAAGTGTTATTCAGGTTCCTTGCACAGTAAAAGGGGAGAGAAGCAAGCTTATTAAGGTCACTACTCACTTTCCTCCTTTATTCTTTGCTACAAAAGCTTGATAATGAAGTAAGGGAGACAGGAAGCCAGGAAGGTATTAAAGAGCTATTACTAACAGAAAGAAGCACGAATTCACAATATCTGAATAGTGTAGGTTCCCAAGATGACTTTTATTTCCTTCTGAAACACTCAGAAAACAACCTCTGAACTCTTCAAGTTAGGTAAAACCGCCAAGTCTCAGAAGTCTCTTAAAAAACAAAGTAAGAAAAGGAATTTTGGCAATTTGCATCCCTTAAACCACTTTGAGATGTGCGTCAAACCAAGGTGGGCATCTTGGTATGTGCACGTTCAAGGGGATGTAATAGCCCATGGATTAAAAAGGAAAAAAATTTGTTTACAGAGCAATATGTGCAATTCACATTCATCAGAGTAAAAGATGCACTTGTCTGTGGTTGAACAAATACAAACCAAGAAAAGCTTTGCATGACCTTCAGTGAAGGGAAAATGGAATTGACCTCTATTTTTAGCACCTGAGAAAAAAACGAATAGTATCTCAAATTAGCTCACCAATGAAGGGCAGAAAAGGAGTAAGCAAAAAAAGTCCCCAAGACCATTAAGCCTTAGAACTATCATGTCTTCAAAATCATTGTTCTAGTGCTGGAAATGAGAGAAAAGCTACAGCACACACTGGCAAAAGCTACAGCACACATTGGCAAAAGCTACTCAATCTATACTACAAACTAGAACTGCTGGGGGAAAGACAAAGGTCAGTGAGAGGAGACACTGAAATCACAAACCTCAAGGGAGAAGCAGACATTTATTCGTTGTTCCAGTTTTGCATACACTTTCTTTGCAGAAGAGATGGTCTGTGCAACTGCAGTTTTTACATGTCAAAAAGCCCAAGGATAAATGATTCCTGTATATGAATACACAGACATCTGTAGACACAAAAAAGTTACCCAAATAAAACTTGATCCTGAGAAGTCAACCTTGGCTTAAGAAAACTTGAGGGAGCCTCTTGAATGAGGCAGCAAATTGGAAGCAAAAATTTTAAGAACTGAAAACACTGTGAAATCACGCTCACATCAATCAGTTCATTTATTTAAAAATAATAAAACTGTTCTGTGTTAAATAAAGCACCAATATCAGATAGTTCTCTCACACATTTTAGGAAAACTATGTAAAAACAAGACTAACACCATTTATTACACTTACGGATAGACAACTAAGGTTTACAGTACATTTCTTTCCAAAACCTTGTGAAGCACTTATCTCTATCATCTCTGATTAAGTCCTCATGTGATGTAAAATTAAAAGATGACAGGATGACAGCCTCAGATAATACACCTTTCAGTCACTTTATACATGACACATTCTTCAAATTGAAAGAATGGGGAAGTTCCAATAACTTCCATGCTAAACTTGCCTAGATCAGAAAAGTGGGTACAGGACTTGTCAGTTGTTTTTAATTATAATTTAGCATAGGAGAAAAATGCCTTTGGTGACAGAAGAACCTAAAGAAGCCCACGTAAGAACATTTGAATTTGCATTTGTCCCTGGAGAAATCAACCATTTCTAGGCCAGGTAAAATCTTACTCATTGACGATAATACAATTGTCCTCTATCAAATAGTACCACAGTGATTCAAAGTAGAAAAATATTTATTTTCACAACAACTAGGATGCAAGTTGGCTTGAAATCCCAAGCAGGAGCCTGATCTGCAAAATGCAGTGACACAAAGGATTTGCACCTTGAATCAATTGAATGTTTGACAAACACAAGCTGATGCAGTGAGAAAAGTCACCACCAGTCACACAAGGGCAATAACAGGGTGCCAAACTCTAAGTGTTGGTGGGACAAAACTATTTTGGGTCTTTTCAATAATGAAACAATTAATCTTCTCTGAACTGAAGGCAACGGTGTCGAGCCAATGGAGTCGGAAAGGAAGTTCAAGGACAAACACAACCCCTGCCACACAACGGAGGTGTGAATTCAGTAAGTCACCAATGAAAAAAGATGGATTAAACTCAAGGAGCACAAGCCTGTCAGGGAGTGTTTAAACTGATGGACTTCATAAAAATTTTGGTAAAGGAAACCTCAGTTTAACAAAAGTGAAAGATTTATTTAGGGAAAGGTTAATTTGTACAGATATGACATTCTGTTTCTACTGCACATAAGACACTGGGCTGATCAGACAGTTGGCCTGACTCGGGAAACCTCATCTTCAAAAACTCTGCTAATTAAAAAAAAAGTGTTTTGGTGTATTGCTCCAAGATCTGAATTTGGCCTTGCACCTTAAATTTGAGAGACCATTTTGGAAGGGTCCCTTAAACAACGATTAAAATGTTTCAGAATTAAAATTTTCAAGTTGGTTACAGTTATGATCATATCTTTTTTTTTATGTGAACAACAGAACAATTTTTCTGTATCAGTAACTCATTGAGATTCATTCATCTGCTGCTTGCCATTTGTGCCCTGGTCCACAGGATGTCTAAGAGAAGAACCTTTTAACATTGTTGGCTTATTTATTTTCTACCACAGCAGAGTGCAGAACAACAGCTTGTGGGAAATATTAAAATAAATCATTAAAAGCAAATCGAAGTTACTTTGTAAATGACACTGTACAAAGGCACAAAACACTCTTAGAAGGCCCACAAGAAGAGATGCCATCACTGTGAACATGCTGAAAAGACATTGTCTTTTAAGAAGCCAGTGCATTGCAAAACTCAAACCTTGAAATTGTTAAACACCAAAGCAGTTCAGGAATAGAAAAATCTTCCACTTACTCAGCTACACAGTAATTAATTCAGTACTGTAAAAATAATTTACTGACTGTATAATTTGCCTACAGGCTAAAATACAATTAAAGCTTTGCAATGTAGACAAATGAGTATCAATGACTGCACATAAGTTATGGACTACAGGCTAAACATGCAACTGAAGATTCCTGAATGCTTTAAAACATGCTCAACCAACCACTAGCTCTCCAAAAGAAAAGTCCATGGAACAGGAGCCCAGGCACATAACAATCTCAACAGACCTTTATTGTGAGTATTAGAATGCAGTCAACATTATTGCTATTATAAAAAACGAATCACAGAAGTATTTTGCTTCTCTCATAGAAGATTTAATCATAGTGCAGTGCTGCCTCTCTCAGAGTGTTTAGTGACAATACACTGATGAATGAGCTACAGTTGAACAGAGGAGGCTCTGGCCAGTTTTAAGGAAGGCTGCTGTTTGAAGCAAACAGCAACTGAACTAGCTTTAGTTATCCATCCCACAGAGTAGGGCTGGCTTATCCACTGCTTACACACAGGCCAAGTGTGTATGGAAAGGGAAATTCAGTCCTGAATGGTTCTTTTCACGCTAGTTCGTTTTCTCCACATGGTCTCCAATTTTTCATGAGTCGTTCAGGCTGGTGCAGAATGGTTGCCAAATGCACAATCTGCACTCCGTGCAGTGTATTTTCACCATCGTTACATGCTCTGTATTTGTTTTCCATATATAAACAGATATACACATAGTGTATAATATTTATTGCTAAAGACAGACACCACACTCCCCCCCCCCAGTGCCCAGGACATAACGAAGTACAACAGAAACCATTAATGAAGCATTTCAAACGGCCTCTGCAAAATGCTCACCTAAAGCCATATGGAATCAGTACAAGAGAAAAAGATGGTCAGCTAATAAAATGTGAGAATAGCAATGGGCATTTCAAAAGTCATTAAGCCTCTGACTTCAATAAGCACTCCAAAATTAAGGTTCATATACTACAACATTTTAAAGCAGCAGTGAGAAAACCTAGAGTTCCAGTGTTCTAAACCATCCTGTTTGCAATTGAATGGCATCACTGCACACATCCCCCCCTTACACATCGGCACCTCCACAGAGCCACTAACAGGGCAAGGCAGTCGGGATGGCCTGACTGCTCTACTGGCTATGAAGTCCCTGCCTCCAGAGTCCTTCCCATCCTCTATTTGTTATTTTTACATCAAGCTCCAGTTCAGTTCAGGATCTGTTTTGTGCCTTTTAAAGTTCCAGTGAAGAAAAATGGTTGCAGTTTCCCTTCAAATACAAAGGAAAAATGCTGTGGTCTGCAAACATCAAAATTATTCTATAATTCTACTGTAATGTTTGAACGACTCCTTTACATCCTAACCCTCAGTTTGGTAAGGAGTGCTGGAGCCCAACAGTGCCAGAGGGGTTAGAAGCCAGATGAGAGCAGAGAAAGATCAGCACTTGCACAAGATAGAAGAGGCTTATTTAAGGAAGACAGTAGAAACAGCTGAGATTTTGATCATGGTACACACACATCCTAGGACACACTGGAGGCTGAGAACAGAACAGCAGAGGAGACCCCTCCCCATGACTGCTTCCCACAGCAGGCAGAGGAACTGGGCATGAGAACAGAGGAATGAAGCCCTCCAGGTAACACAGAAGTCAGAAGCAGAAAGCTGAATAACAAGAGGAACAGATGCAATCTGCAGAACAAGCAGATGAGGAGCACATGCAGAAGCTCAGAGACAAAATTAAGAGAGACAGGTGGATGTACAAGAGGACTCCACCCATGGAAGAACTGTCTCAATTCTCTGCCACCCAGTAAATACAGGAAATCTAGCAGAAAATTGCAACCCATCTTCGTCTCTTTGAAAGAGGTTGACAGGCTTCTGTTGCTGTAATCACTCCACAGTTAAACAAAGATCTGTGCACCTAAGGCCAGAATATCCAAAATATGGGCACTACTCAACTTACAGCTACCCAAGAAAGGGTTAGCAGGAAGCATCTTCCAATCCATTCCCTGCCATAGGACCTGAAGTACCTCAGTTTTGTAACCAGAATGTGGCAGCCCCATCATGTTGTCCCAGATTACACCACCAAGACTATGTTTCATTAGTGACTGCAATTAAAACACAGTTCCTGATGCAGATGCCTAGTTTGGTAACAGGTAGGAGCCGGCTTTGAAAGAAATCACCTCAATAACTCCATTAAAGAAAAAAAAAAAACAAAACCCCCCAAAAAACACCTATCCTCAGACAAAAAGCTGGGCATTCAAGGGTTCCACAACTTTGCCACTTAGCCCTGTGAAATCACAAGAGGCTTCTGTACAATGGCTTTTCCCTTTTGTCTGCTACTATTTAGGACTTCTATTCAGTCAAAGAGGGCTGTAAATTTAAACATTTTACCTCTCTGTGCACATATATAAAACAGTCCTTACACTGCCACATACTATTTTTGCCACAGAGAGGGTATGCCCTCTCCAGCAAACAGCACAATTCCAACTCATACTCCGAAAAAAATGCCACAAAAAGACTGCATGTAGGTCCCTGGCTTATTTAGGAGGAGGCAGGAAGACCAATGGAAAATGATGCCTACAGGAAAAAGATTCTCTTGATAAGGCCAACTAGGAAGAAATACTGGTAAGAGCCAGATCACATCAGGGTTGACTGGCACACAAGAAAAGCAATCAACTATAGGTTACATTCTGTGCAAAACACTCAGCATTTTTATGGCACTTGACTTGTAAGTGTTTGAAAGAAAAAAACCTCAAAAGCATCCCAAACCTCTGAACACTTGAGAAACAGGGGTCAAAAACTAAAGTTCACGTTACAGACCAGCACCACAACTTGAGAAAGCAAACTCAGACAAGTTTGTGAAGCATTCGAGCAGTACACGATGTATCATAGCATGGTCCATATGGACACTGAGATTGTATTTCCTAGAAGATATGAATGCTTGTAGAAATTTTTACAATACATGACTACACAATGAAAATTAAAAAAATACTGAACAGACTGTTTTTGTAAGCACAGTCCATCCTGAACAAGGCAGGATCTTGAGGGATAAAATTACATATTCATGTAAATTCAGAGGCCATTACACATACAAACAGAAGACACATTAAAGCTGCAAGTGCAACTTCAACTTCGACCTTAGTACTTCCTGTTCAGGATACTATTCCTCAATCTTTGCACTAAAAGTAAAACCTCTGTCCTCTCCACTAAGTCCACCTTCAGTAACATTTACAATCATATTACATCACATGCATGCACACACATTGCATAATAGTGCTACAGTGTATGCTGTATAAATTCTGTAAATATACTCCACTTTGTTTCAAAGTAACTCATCTGGATTTACACTTCTCTTATACAGTACACACAGTACCACATTCAGGGATATGCAGCAAGTGAATAGTACATAAAAAGTCTCACATATCCAAAAGCAAGTAGGTCACTCAATTCTTCGTATTGTTTGAAGCAGTTATTTAAGCATCAACTATATAACACAGAGTTATTTTATTTATTAACAGTTGCTATGAAACATCAACAACTCCTCAGCTCATATGTTCCTTCTGCAATATGGAGTTGCAAACCATTCCATATTTCCATGTTACCACGCAGCCCTGTGATGTCTCCTACAAGCTTGATGTGGGAAGACTTTTTAAATAGCAACCATTCTGTAATAGAGAGTTACATTTTGCTTTGGCCATCAGGAGTGATAACTCACTTCAGATATGATAGACAAACAGGAAAGGTCAGGATAGGTTTATTTTAGCAATGAACCAATCACTCTGTTTTCTTTCTCAATAATGGTTTTATCATGAAAGTTCAATGCAATGGTTGCAAAGTCTTTCCCAGATAATCCATCTTTGGCACATTTTTCAATTGTATGTATCCTTAAAAGGCATTCCAAGATTTTTTGATGGTCTGTACATAATAACAATCACTTCTTTTTTACATTTATCTGTAGATCAGGAAGAAAAGTGGAAAATGTAGAGTATGCAGAATAGGTTTAATAAACAGTTTTACATACAGTACCTTACATATAGAACAGTGTGTTTGCAAATTTAAATAAATTTTTGAATGTACAGTGGCTTGTACTCTTATCAAAAGGTAAATTCAAGTTTACTGTCTATCGGTTCTAAAATGCATTTATACAGATAACTAGAACTGATAAACAGATGTGAGGCATAAAATGTTCAAGTATCTTAATGTCCTCAGTTAAATAGCCTCCTTTTAACAGTCATATTTTACAAATTTCAAAACCTGTACATACATTATTTTCAATTTTAGAAACTGCTTGTTAAAAGGTAACATGAACCACCAGTTCTTATAGTCTATTGTACTAAAACTAGACATGTGTAGATAGAAATGTATATAGTATGTATATATGTACATGTGTGTCTGTCCACACATACATACACATACAGACATGTAAGTAGCACTGGATACAGCGGCAACTTATAACCACAGGAAAAGTCCCGGGCTCAAAATCCAGCAAGAGCTAACAGAGCAAGTAGGCTGCCTTTGGTTTCATGACATTTCATTTACTGAAGCTGAAAGATTTTATAAAAAAACCATCTTGGATAAGGTATCTTGTGATATTTTCTCCAGTGGTTTAGAATTTTCACAGCCACAGACAGTTTTGCTGCTCTCCTCATTCCTCATCCCAGCTGAGGATGGTGAAGTTTTCAGAGGGCCAATACCAGAATAGAGCTACCCAGGACAAAATCTGTACCTTGACTCCTGAATACTGCAGTAGAACATAAAAAAATTTAAACTAGATACAATTTTGGATGGATTGCTGGCACCAAGTAGGACTTTGGAAAAAAACCTTCACATAAGTCATAATCCAACTCTCATTCCAGTGGTTTTAACATCATTTGGCACATCTGACCAGTATTTGCCACTTATGTTTTAAAGGAGCCTAGGGGTGCTGTTCTAGGGATTTCTATGTAAAAAAATATTTTCAAAAGGAAACCATGATAAGTAATTTCTTTCAAAAATCAAAGCTAGTATGTTCATCTTCCTGAACCTCATGAGAGAAGAAAATAATCTAAAAACTTTCCTTGTAGAGAGAATACAGATCTCTCTGTGTCTATCTTTCACTAGTAAGATAAGAGGATTGAATTTTTAGTCAGCTGAATTCTGCTAATTTAGAAATGTTTGCCCAAGGTTTAAAAATAGTAGCTCTTTGCAGAGTTTTTCTTTGTTCAACTTGCTTGTATATGGGGATTTACTTGTTTAACATGTTGAAATCCTGAGACATTGACATTTCTCAGTATATCACACACCATTGAAAATTTTAATATTTTCAGTATAACAGATCCCTGACTCTAAACTTCCTCTCCTCTTTCTAAATCTTCAGACTATTAACGTAATCAGCAAAGAACCAGACAAATGTTCAGCTTTTTGCTGTCTTCCTGTCAGTCTTGTGGCTAGTAAGAAAATTCACTGTAAAGAACCTATTTTTATTTCTTTATTCTTCCTTTTGTCATACAGAGCAAAGTGTTGCTATTTGCTGTACTTTCCCCATGTCAATTAAGAGCTGTTTGATACGTCGCTTGAGCTGAGGCAATCTTGCCAGAGGATCTGGTGGTTCCAGTTCTCCAGTGAAATCAAGCCAGCTTTCTAAAACTACAGAAGGAAAAGGAAGAAATCGATTAGAATAAGTCTTCAAGAAACAGTTTCCATAAAAATTAAACTTTGCTTTCTTACTCTCTGTCTTTTGTAACAAGGGAAAAATACACCAAGGGTGTGATATTTATTTCACTAAAAAAACTTTTATTAGGGAAACATCAACTAATTCCCTGTTTATTTTAAACAATGCAAACATATCTTCTGATTTGATTGTTACTATAAAAAGGTACCTGGGAGTAATTTATACTCTTGGCTTACAATTTACCATCTACACAAATAAAAGCAACTTTGGTTCACAATCTTCTATGACAGTTCTGTAACAGAAAATGCAACCCTTAAATGTAGGGCTTGCTTGTGCCACTGTAACAAGCTCTTGTGGTCAAGGTCCAGATTACAGAATGGCTGTCCAACCTTCAACAAATGTTTTCAAGGAATTTCTATGCTTGTAGAAACAGAGAAGGGGAAAGGTCAACCCTGTTAGCTTAGAAATACTGCTGAGTAAAAGCAGGAATATTGGAAGTAAAACTGCAAATAGAAATAAGACAACTTTGTTTGTCAAAAGAAAATTAAGGACTCCTATGATTAGACTACAAGCTCCTCTCATTCCTGATTTCCATGACAGGCAAGTCATAGAAACTTAAGTGCTGTAATATTCTTCTACACTATTTCATTCAAGTTTTCTCATGAAGACTGAATTGTCTTCATGAAATGAGCTGTTTACTAATATACACCAACCTTGAAGGCAGAATGAACACATCTGGTTTTTTTCCCAGAATATTGTCGACTAATAGAACAATCATGCAAAAACCACTTCGGACATAGAAAAATTCATCAACTACATGATCCACATCAGGACAAAGACTAGGTAAGTTATCTAAGCTTTCTGAAGTCTGTCAAATATCACAAACTTTGAGCTCAGGGGTTCTGAACACAATAAAGTGCTTAAGCTACTTTATTGGGCACTAAAAACTTTTGGATGGGGGTGAGGGGATCAAGGATACGAGCTCTGTTTATAATCCTGGGACCCAAGGTTGAACACAACACTTAAAAATCCATCCTCAGGGTCTCAGATCCCCTTGAATATATTGGCTATGGCAGATGTTACAGGTGCATTAACAATTATCTGGCAATGCAGTTACCATCAACTTCTTTTTCAATCAGGTCCATTCTGCTGGTGACTTCGTTCTGTACATTCTCTATGTGGGTAAGGAGATTTAGCTGCCATTGAAGATGTGTGTCCACTTGTTCTTCTGAGCCTTTCCTTTCATTACAAACAAACACTGTGTTTCCTTCAGCAGAATTCTTCTTCATAGGAGCAACAGAAAGAAAAAAAAATTGCCGTTTAAGATGGTTTTTTTCTTTGTTTTAATTTCTGGTGTTGATTTCAACATTTAAGTCACATGATAAACTAGGCTGGCTTAGAACTGTACTTCTGCCTACATGACAAAAAGCATACTCAAAAAGCCACATAGCATGACACATCAATAGACTAAACCAAACAAAATGCAAATTCCATACAAATGAGCATATAACACCTCCTGCCTCATTTCCCTAATGCTAAGGTTTACCAGCTCAAGCACTTTGTTTAATGCAGTAAGATAGATTGCACTTCTGTGCCCTTCTTATATAAATAGCAACTTAAATCATGAAATGTTGAACTGTCTGGGTCTACTGTCACCAAAAATGTGCAAAATCCTACAGTTTGTTTCCATGAAGGAAAACTTCCTAAAATGCAGTAGTATCTAAGATGTCCACAGTTATTTTCTGGCAGGAATAAGCTGGTCATTTTCGTTCACAGAATCGCAGAATGCGTCAGGTCGGAAGGGATCACAGTGTGTCATCTGGTCCAACCTGCCTGCTCAAGCAGGGTCACCCCAGAGCACATGGCACAGGATTGTGTCCAGGTGGTTCTGGAATATCACCAGTGAGGGAGTGACTCCACAACCTCTCTGGGCAACCTGTTTTATTTGCTGATTAAGACAAAATACTTCTCCTCCTACCTGCTATGGTCCCACCTGCCTCCCAAGTGCAAGTCTGGGACAGAACTGAACATATCTGGGGACAGTTACAGTAACACACAGGGTTATGCAAACACAGTATCTGAGGAAGACTGACTTCTTTGAAATAATTAGTATCTTCACAGCAACTCAGAGATAATACAAAAGCTCCTAATCTTCCTGTATTTGATATTTCAGCTACTGGAAAGAAGTATAAGAGATTTAATGAGTTAAAATATTCAGCATCTCCATTAATTAGCAGGATTAACAGTTTCCATTTTATATCCACTATGATTTCATATCCAGTGAAGTTCTCTCACTACTGAAGATTCTATTTGAAGAACTAGAATGCCGGATACATGTGCTCACACAGTGTCAGTTCATGGCAAAGGCCAGAGCAAGGAGTTAATCTTATTGTATTAATACACTTCTCTGAAGAGCTCAGCTAATTTTCCACATCACATAAGAAAAGAATGTTGTTAAGTCTGTTATCAAAATATTTCTTCCTCCAGTTAAGAAGGAGTAAAAGAAAATAGGGACTGATGGATTTTAAGTTACTACTCAAGCAAAAAAACCACTAACTTTCTTTTTAAGACTTAAAATCAATTTAAAAAACCCCAAAACAAATAAAACTTAGATTGACCTGCTGGCAGCTTTATCAGCAAGTTGTGGGGGACAAGTATTGCTAATACTCACAATGTTCATTAAAGGAGTTAAAGTTATGTATTAAAGATAGATTTTAAAAGACATAAAAACCTCAAAACTCTCACACCTTTCAGATAAAATCTCTCTTCTCTCAAGCTATCAGGTTTGCCTCCACAGTGTTTTGAGTATTCAAATTGCTATTAATTTTATGGAAGATATTTCCAACATAAATAAGAAAAGCCCTATTCCTTACAATTTTCAGACCCTCTCTAAACCCTCAAGAATGACATTTTTCCCTTGCTGTATAAGGGCCCAAGTCCATAATTCTAAATCCAAAATCACCTTTCAGATACGTCCAGTAAGTCAGAAAAAATTTCAAACCTAAATAACACCTAAATAACATCATAAAGTCAGTTTTTTCCTTCTAATGACCTCTGTATTTATTCAAATAGTTAATAAATGCTCCTTGGAAAAAAAACCCCAAAAATCCAACAGGGATCAATGTAGGCAATCAGGGAGCAATGGTAGGAGAAGCAGAGTATAGGATCCAGTTTGTGAAGAAGAAATAAACTGAAGGTTCAGGTGGGGAAGGCTTGTTCTTTCAGAAGCAAAACCAAGGAAACTAAATACTATTTCAAAAAGGGACTTGATAACACTCAATCCAAATACTGTTTATAAGAGAAAAGAAGGTAAGCAACAGAACTGCAGATTAAGACAAAACAGTGTGAAAAACCAGAATATTCAAGGCTCTGCAGGATGCTAGAAAGGAGAATTCAAAGCCCTAACTAAAACTTTCACAAGGAGAGGTGAAGGCAGCACCTCACAGGGAAGTCAGATCATCTAAAGATGGCCCTTCAATGCCACTTTTAAGGCAAGTCATAACAGGTTCATGGAGATGCCAAGGAGAGCTTTTCCATGCCTATCACATTTAGACAGAAGGACTTATTTTAGTGTCAAGGTTACTGACAAGGTGAATTAAGGTGTCCTAAAGGAAAAAACATTGACACTACCCTAAGCAGATCTCTTCTTGGCTTAAAACAGAAAGCACCTAGCTTTTTAGATATATGCTTGAGTCTCTAAAGGAAACATTGTTTCACTACTCACATATATTTTCTTTTAATTCTAAATGTATTCATAATGTTTACAATGATAATTTAAGCTACTGTTGGAAAGAAAGTGTATTTAACACTGATGCACAACTCCTCGTTATACAAACTGAATACAGTCCTGTGATTTAGCATACAAACAGTTATTTCAACTACAAACTAGAATGAGCCAAAAATTTCCCATTCAGACTATATAGCTTACATGCCACATTTAAAACCAAAATTCAAAGGAAAAAAAGGTGAATCTTACTCATTTCTTCCACACCAGAAACAGTACTTCAAAAAGGGGGATGAGTTGGGTGATTTATTTTCACACAGTTGGTATTGTAGAAAACAGGTTTGTTTCACTTTGCTTTTTGTTCAAAGAGAACTCTTCACTAAAACCAGACTAACAAGTTTCAGACCTTTTCCACCAAATAATGGATTCAAACCATTAATGTAAAAATGAGAGAGAGATGTTTAAATAGCAAAATATAATACTGGTTAAAAATCTGTAAAACATTTAATTAGAAGAAATATGCAATATAAAAGACAGAAAAGAAGTTGCATATGAGGTGAAATTAGTTGCTCAGTAAATTATTACTTGTGAACAGCCATTCCAGATAGTGTTGCTATTGAAGAATACAGTACAATAATAAACACTACTAAAAATCTGTTTAACAAAAAAAAACCCCCTCCACATTAGATAACAGAACTGATAGAAAAATGGAAACGTATCCATTTTTCCTCACCTTCAAAAACCACTTAAGTTCTGCTCCAAGACCCTGCATTTTAAGCATAAGGGGTTTTCCCCCTCTCAAAACACTGGATTGAGTATAGAAGTTTTAGTATAGGCAATACTTGAACCATACTTTGCATTTGAAATGAATATACATCACCTGAAACTGTTTCAGTGATCCAACTTTGCTTCTCGTGCTTTCTGCTGACTTATCTGATATAACATGTTGACTTGCACTTTTAAATACTTGTATATGCTTCAGCTTGATCAGACTGAACATAGTGGTCCAACTAAGAAACTCCCCAGATGAAGGAGGATACTTACCTGCTCACTCATGCCACCATCTTTAAAAGAATATTGTAAACAGTTTTTATTCTCTGTGTGAAATTCCTGATCTTCCTCAAAACTACTTGTGTCTTCATCATCTGAGCTCATAGGGTCAGTGACTGCTTTGTAGTCTTGACTAAAACTCTGTGGTTTTTGGTAACTGTGCTCACTTGTGATGTATGTTTCTTCCATCTTCGGGGGTATACTGGGTGGTTCTTTATGGTTTTGACTATGACACGTCCTTTCAGCTGGATTAACAGCATCCTGTAAAGTTACTAATTTTTTCTCTACCCCAACAGTTCTTTGTTCTTGTTCTTTTCGCATCCCTGAATAAGCCCAGAGATGAAGGTCTGGGTGATGCTTATTTCTGCAATGAAGGGGAGGAAAAAAATCAAGTTACAGAGAGCACCACTTACAGCACTGAACTATTAAACATCTAGTTTTGCTAGATCTCAGCTACTGATAAGCACCATCATCAAACACTAAGTATTCGTAGGTCACTCATCAATTTAGGATAAATCTAGAACGTCCCTTGAAAAATAAAATTGACAAAAAAAAAAAAATCACCAATTATCCCAATACATCATATCTTCTTAGATACTGAACACCTAACTCCCAATGAAGTTGAGGGTATTCTACATCTTGCACTTGAATTACTTAAACTATTATACAAGAAAGAATTCTAATGTGAGAGAAAAATGTATATGGGACAATGGTAGTCTCTGCTACCTGAATATCTACAGCTGGAAAATGAACCTTGGATGATACTTACTTTAATATCCCGATCTTCAACTGCAACCCATGCAGTATTTCCGTGACACCATAAACATCTGCCAGTAGGTGATGTGTTGACACAATCTTTTTGGCATTAAGATGAGAGTAGTTTTCTTTCAAAAATGATAATCCACACATGTGTCCATTGTTTAGCCAGTCTTTGTCATAAAGATATTTGGCACTCCACCGCTGTCCTGGGGTGAGCAATAAACAAATTGAGGGCCATCTAAAGTCACAGCAGAATTACATTTACAACTCAAGTGCTATAATTATATGCTGTACTCTCCTAAATGTCTCCTAACATCCATAAAAGGACAACTCAAGATCTTGCTATTAATATATTAAAATTTAGTTTTCATGGATTAAGAAGAAAGTCTTAAAACGTATGAAAACAAAAATAAGCCTGAAACCTCAAGATCTCTCCAAATGGCATTTGAAATTAAAATCTAATCATCTTTGCCATCAAATTATATGATATTAAGAACTGTGATATTATCAAAATAATCACCAAAAAAGAAGTTTAAATTGGCATTTTATTTATCTAAATACTGCAGCTTACTTTTTTGTAAGAAAAAGGAAGCCTAAGTTACCAAGAGAAATGTTAGAGAGTGCATTTTATACTGACATATCCAAAAAACCTAGCTTGTTTCTAAAAGACCAGTGTTTGGCTTTAATACTCAAGTCAGTGTCTATTTATTAGAAGTCAGGAGAAGGCTTCACAAAAGCAGATATTACAAAGTTATCTGACAGCAGAGTTCTTACATTCTCCTTTGAGGTGCCTTTCACCAGATATCAGGGTATTGCTGTATGTGGGCCCTTGGTCTCCCATGCCATGGTAACATCTACAGCCTTAATCCAACCAGCATGAACGAGTATTTACCTAATGCTTCTACAGGAACTCAATGCTTATTCAAAAAACCCAATCAAATTCAACCAATAATAATAAAAACACAACCAAAACAAACCCCACCAAAAAAAACCAAAAATCCCCAAACTAGAAATGCATAATGCTAATTATTGCAACATTATTGTTTATAACAAGCAACCCAAATGGACTGACCAAAATATCTTACACTCAATTTCAAATCAGACTATCATCATATACAGAACAAAGAATGGGTTGATGGAAGCCCTTCATACCTTTCAGGAGAATACCCTGTCTATCTCCTTTTTGCCCATTATCCCAATACACTTTAAAATACTGACATTGAGAATGACTTTTTTCTCCTGACATAGAAAGAAAAGAAGTAATGGTTAGGAAGGGAGAGAAGATAAAAATTAGGGACACAGACTCTGCATAGCAGGGGAAAACGAAGTACCTAGCACAGTGCAGGGAAAGAACACAAGACAAATTTGCTGGGTCTAGTAAGAAAAAACTTGACTGCTCAAAGAGACACCACACAGAACTATCAAAAGAGACTCTCTACAACCAGATTAGATTCAGACTGGGGCAAATGGAACAAAGTCACATCTTTCCAGTTCTATTTTCCTAATATTTCTTCGCAAAAACAGCTAATAAAAACTCTGCAAACAGTTTTCAGATTTCACTTCTTAAACTTATAATGAAAGTAAATTTGAAGTCTCATTGCCCTTTTGAAACAGCTGGAGTGCTGGATATTTCACCAGAAGACAGGTATGTGCATTTGTATCACCCGTCATAAAAAAATACAAAAAATTTTCTTCCAAATTGTACAGTTTTTCTCCAAATACGCATTAAGAAAAATGGGTTTATCAGAGAACTGTTTTTAAATCAACACCTTCCTAATCAAATGTATTCAGTTTAAAAGTAAATAGAATTTTCCTAGTTCTTAAAAGCTGAACCAAGTTCAACGTGTGCTGTTCGTGCACTGCTGTTTACCATAAAAAGTGTTAGATTTTTCTGTCTTTTACAGAGTCAGTGCCACATCTTTGCACAGTTTGGGGCAAATGCAAACATTATAAAATTGTAATTAATAAGAAATTACTTCCACAGCATTTTTGAGTGTACTGAAGTAATCAGTCCTTTTTCTCTAAAAAATATTTAAATGAAATGTGATTCCAAGTATTGGCAAAACAGATCTCTGAACAAGAATGATGTTTGGAAGTTCCCACACTACACAGACATAAAAAAGTTCTAAGGTTTTGGGGGAATTCAGTTTCAACATGTAAAGCAATATGAGTAAGATTTAGCACAGCTGACCAAGATGTTTCTAACAGGAAAGTAAGTTTCTGCTGAGAGCCAAACTTAGAATCACTCGCCCCAAAGAAGCAAAACACATAACACAAAACAGACAAAGCGTTAACAATTTAAGCAATGCATAACATCTCTGCTCAAAAATCCCAAGCAGAGAGCTGCAGATAAAGGTGGTTTACCCATACCTGGTGGATCTCTGCAGATGTAACAGATGTACTGATCTGGAATGCTGTCCTCCAACAGTCCCATGCATACACTGTGCTGCCAACACAAGCACTCTTCACACTGACATCGGGGGAAAAAAAAAAATCAAAAGGAAAAACTAAATCTGAGATAAGTAGATTCAAAAAATCAGGAGCCATTTCTTGTATCATCAAAATGCAAAGAACAGCAGTTTAAGTTAAATAGCTGGTTTGAGCATGATCATTTTAGTTGGGCAATTTGTGTTTGGGTAGGCAAAGACATTAAGATAAAAAAAGAGCTCTAGTTCTGAAAGTTACCTCAACCACAAATTCCAAACTGGAGAAAAAAAAAAGAAACTGAAGATGTAATATTTAATAATATTTTATTACAACATTCAGTATTTTAGCACCTACATATTTAGTAGTGAAACATAAGACAGGAGTATAATATTACAGTAAAGTAGAAAGATAATGTAATACATTACAGCATAACAGTGAAAAGCAGAAAACTCTTCAGTTTAATTATTTATATTTACAAAGCATCTCTCCAGTGCGCTAGAAAGATGTGCTTTTAATATCGTACCAATGGAAAATCTAAAGGAAAAAGAAAATGAAGAGAAAATGAATGAGGAGAAACAAGAGAATAGAAGAGTAAAGCAGAAGAGAGCAAATGAGGGTCTAGAAACAGCAAACTAGTTGCTCTCAGTGAGATGAAGCATGAAGAGGAAAAAATCAGGCTGCCACTGGACTTCAGGAACAGGCAGGAAACTACCTCTTATAAAGACATTTCCCTTTCTCAACTCTGTGCTTGCCAGTGTTTTAAATATGTGCTGGTTTACTACTGAAAAATCTCTCCTCTTTGCTTTGACTTGCTTTTGAGTATCAACCCATTTAAAACACCAGTCACCTTTCCTCCTGTCATACCACTATGGCTACAACTTCCTCTCCTCTCTCCAAAGATTTCTACACCAGTCCATTGGTCCACATCATTACCATAAGCCAAACTCCTGCTCAGCTCCTCCAAAACAGCACTTCTGCTCCCAGACACAGACTCTGTGTCCTTCATTTTCAGGGCTCTGTCATTTCCAAAAGACTAAGTCCACTAACACAGGACAGCCATACCTGCTTCCTTCAAATCTTGACTAAAAAAGCTCCACACTTTCAAAAGAAGTTGCACCACAGTCACAGTAGAATATAAACCTGTTTTCTGAATGGGGGGCGGGGGGGAAAACTACAGGAAATTCATGGGTTTTTTAAAGTTACTCACAACCAAGTTCTTCCTTACTGTTGTTTGCATCTGATTTACTCACTACATTATAAATGCCTTGAGAAAAAGACTTGAAATTACTCATTAGTAGATGGGAAGTGCCCTCCTTATTGGAGTATAAATAAATAAGCAGCAGGAGTTGCAATCCATCAACATTTGAATGCTGTCATGATATACTCTTCTTCCCTTTTATCCATACCAAGTTAAGATTTAAATTCTCAGCAGTTTCTAAAACCTGGTAGTGATATCCAGTGTGAGAAGTGCTGTTCTAAAGATAAAGCACACACACCACAGTACTGACAATATTAGTTTCTGCAGAGGAGTAATGTCACAGCTGAGGGTCGTTTACAGTGAGTAGAGAGGTTTCTACAAGTGTAGGTACTGTAAAGCACAAGGGCCAAGGCAGAAGGGCTCATATAATTGGGATGGTCTGGGGACAGATGCCACACTTTCTGTGTGGGAAAGGATACTTTATTCCAAATTTATCAGCTGTCTATAAAGAAAATCTTTCCTACATATCAAATTGCAAGAGAAACCCCATCCTAGAGCAACAGTTCTGCACGCACTCTGAAGAGAGCCAAGCCAAGTGCAGAACAAAAGATATTTTGTTATTGTTCACTTTATTTACCGCTCTCTACATAACTTCCGTCTCCAATACATCAAAAGGGCACCTTCAGAGCAAAACAATCCCATGGAAAATGCAACTCCACACAACAAATTTCTTTACCTGAATCATAAAGCCATTTTCTTCATCCAGTTCACAAATGCATCTAACAATTTCATTGAGAGCATCATCTTCATCCTGAGACTCTTCAAAGTTAGTTGAATCAAAATCCTGATTGTATTCATCACCACTAAGTAACAAACTCTCTGTGGAAGAATCATCCAAGAACTCCACATCTGAAAGGTCTAATAAAAATAAATACATGTGAAATTGTGTGTAGAGAGGCACAATAATTCAGAGAAATACAGGGATTTTGGCAGTTAAAAAATCTTAACCTGCGTATAGGAAAAAAAAAAAATCGCTCTCAAACACACTGCTGGTATATCAGATTTCACGATGAATTCTGCAAAATGTCTTTAAGGTGCTCTCCTCAGAAGCAGAGTAGCAACAATTAACCAAAGTAAGTATAATGCAGAACAGCTTGAGGAGTATTTTGATTTAAACAGATGAAGGTTAAATCAGTCGCCATATTTATAGCTACAATCCAAACATAAGCTGAATTATTTTCTTTTAATTCTCTTTCTTAAAGCATTAAACATGTAAACCGAAATTTGCTGTTCAGCCAACCTACTTTCTCCACTAAGGTCAACAGACAAAATAGCTCTTGGATACTGGTAGGTTGTGTTCTTCTCCGAGAACATGCTGCGCAAAGTCAGGGAGCTGCCCGACGACCGGGTTAAGGGAGAGGAGCACCTGTCCAAGAATTCAACAGAACTGTCTTCATAATCTGAATAATCTGAAAAGTTAAAAGAAAAATTGCTCTTACAAAAGTAGTTTATGACAAATGCAAAAAAAAAAATACTGTTTATACTGCAACATTATGCTCAGAAGTACAGAATATTAACACTGAGGTATCAGGAGGATGAAAATGAAACTACAAAATGGCAAAACTGCTTTGTAACATTTTATTAAAAGAATTCCAGTAAGAAACATAATCAAGTTTGATAGTTAAAACAAGCATCACCAATTTAATCCCCCCCAATCTCTGAATATCTCTGAATGTACAGAGGAACAATTTTTCCCGGAACATTATAGTCTCCTTTTTCCACAATTCATCCCTGTACCACCTGCTATCCTTAGAGATGCTGCTAGTAGTTCTCCCTTTTGCCTTAGGTCTGCTTGCAGCACTACCAACGTTGCTACCCAGAGGTAATCACAGATCCTGTCAGTGTGAGTGACAAAAGCTTGTCAGCACACCTGCAGAGGGACATAGGGAGCCCAAAGAAAACCCTCTTGGGATGCTCCCAAGGCCATGTCAGGAGCCACCAGTCATCGACAGGCCAACGCATCCTGGGACAGGCCCAGGAGCACCCAAGGAGAATATACACAAGCCCAGAGAAGGAGGATGAGCAGGCAAACAACAAGCACACCCTGCCCAGGCCCCTCTCAGGGCTTTCCCAGCAGCGCCATTGCCTCCATTGTCCATGTATGAAACACATCATATGTTACCCAGAGGACTCTCTGGATCACCTTCTGGACTAAGGGTGGTTAGAGCCCAGAGATGGGGCACACTATGGGATGTAGGGGAAAATAATTTTGGGATTGCAAAAGACTCATTATGGAATGTTTATGAATGAAAACAAAGGTGGGGAAAATGGATGGACCAAAGTGATTTGGGGAGAATAGGGGAATAACAGGATAAAGAGGGCCAGTTGTGCATAAATAGTTTGGTGGTCAGAACACTTGTCCGGCACGCCCCAAGTCTGATCTGTTCTGGGAGAGATAATGAGCCTCCCTCCTTGGAGACATGGAAAAGTTGTCTGCACATAGTCCTGGGCAAGTGATGCTTGGGGTTAATGAGATTGCTCAGGGCTCCATCCAGCCCATCCTTTAACACTTTCAGGGATGGGGCATCCACAACTTCTCTGGGAAATCTGTTCCAGAGCCTCATCACTCTCACAATAAAGCATTTCTTCCTAATATCTAATCTAAATTGTCCCTCATTCATTTTAAAACTGTTACCTCTTGCCCTACCATTACACTCCCTCATAAAGAACCCCCATCCTTTCTGTAGGTCTCCTTTAAGTACTAGAAGGCCACTGTAAGGTGTTCCCAGAGCCTTCTCATTTCTAGGCTAAACAGTCTCTCAGTCTTTCCTTATAGGGAAGGTACTCCAGCCCTCTGATCATCTTCATGGCCTCCTCTGGACCCACTTAAGCAAGTCCATGTCTTCAACTGGTAAATACGAGTCCCCATCCATTTACTTCTCTTAAAACTTATTACTTTGAATATAAGTGAGTAATCAGATTTGTACACTTTCATCCTTCTGTAGGAAGCATTCCTGATCCCACCTGTAACAGCTTTCCTGTAATGGGTTCCACAACATCCTTCTCCCCTAAATAACCCTCCATGAAGTCACTGTTCCTCTTTAATTTCTCTTGTCAAAAGCACACTATCTCCATCATTTCCCAAGGATATTCACTGTAGAGGAATCAACTCGAGTAGTTGAGCTGATTATTTCAACAGCATTGCTATCAACCTCACTGTAACAGAGTAGTATCAATAACAGGTGTTACCTACCTTCTGCACAATCAGCATTTCATATATACACTCAGAGAACAAATCCAGTTTTTGTTTGTTTTGAAGTCTTGTGCAAAACTTATCTGGTGCACACAACGTGCCCATTCCCTGTTCTTCCCAAAGATGCCTCAATCTGACTCCAAACTAAAGGAGCATGTCTCACACCCTTACACTTTTGTTCATGCCTGGAGTAGAGTGCACTAGTCCTGGAGAAAGAGTCCTATTTATTTTGACAGATAGGCTTTTTCAGGGTCAGACACTCGAGTCAGAATCCACCAAAGAATTTTTCTTTTTTCTCCAATTTAAAAAAAAAAAAAAAGGCCAGACAGAATACCTCTGTATTGCTAAAACCAGATTTTCACAAGATGAATTTGATAAGAATAAGAATGTTCAAGTTTTACTCATTGTTTTCTGCCTCTGGATTTAACATTTCTATTCGTTGGGGCACTGGGCATATTTTCTTCTCATATTTACAAACACTGGACAGTTAGAACCTAGTCATGGGTACCTCTGCCATGTTTCTAAGTTTCAAGACAAGGTGGGAGAAAGACCAAAGGTATAAAAAGATGAAAAAAACACAAACAAACAACCCACAGCAAACCACCTTACGATATCAAGACAAAACCAAAGAACAATACTGGGCACATACCTAGCATTTATCAGTATCGTCTTGCAAATACTTAGATGTCTTCTCAGTGCAAGTAAAGAATCCCAATAATTTTTAGGTAAAATAGGCAATTAAAGTTTATAGCTTAAAACTGTATTACTCCAATCTAAATACGGTGAAGTACACGAAACCTACAATACTGCAATTCACACTCAAGCACTGCATGATTTGGAAGCATTTTCATGTTATAGCACAAATTTTGGACAGAGAAACACATAATCCACATAACATAATCCCCATTTGTCAAGGCAACAGACAAGGCTGTTACAACAGAGACGCCAACCTCAGCTGTTAAGGATTAACTGTTGAGGAGGGGTTGTATTGTCTACAGTAAACCTTTGAAATTTAGCAATAGACTAAATACTAGAATAATTTTAATGTCCAAGCAAAATAGGTAGGACATATATATAGAGCTTCAAATGAAGAATTAAAAGAGATGAAAAGAGTAAGTGTATCTTTTGGAGGAAGAAAAAAGATCTATGAAATATCTGTGCCTGTCACATAGAGACAGGGTATAAACCCCCACACACACAAAACAAAGAGGTCACAGACCTAAGCGTCCTTTTCATATTTAAGGCCAGAAGTTATTCCTTGAAATTTCTAAAATTTGACATCAGTATTGTTTAGAAACAAGTTTTACAATCTAAAGCCAGGAATATACTGAGTAGTTTTACTCATTTTAAAAAATATAAATTGAACTTACCATGCTGTTTAGATTTCTTCTTTTTTTTCTTCTTCTTTTTCTGTTTTGGTTTATGATCTTTTTCCTTTTTCTCTTTTTTCTCCTTTTCTTTTTCTCTCTTTTTACCTGAAACAAAAATTAAACAATTTAAAACAGCAGTAGTATTCAGCTTAACCTAAAAAGACACATTCAAAATCAAGTGTTCTAGTTGTCTAATCAGATCAAAGTGATTCATTTAGTTTACTCGCTATCTTGGGCACATCTCTCCTTAGCTGCTGGTACAATGGTTCAAAGGAATCTCATTCAAGAAATAATATTTTACTACTTTTAGTATTTCCAAATGAGATATCATAGCAGAAAAAGATACAGCAAAGCACACAAAATGTGTAACATCATTTAAAGAGCTTATAACATCTATTTTACTTACAGTTTATAACAAAAAGATTTGGACAAGAGAAAAAGCTTTCAGAAGTGCTTAATTCCCAGTTATAAGGATAACATTGCCCTAAAAACACGTATTAGGCCTATATAAAGATATTTGAAGGAAATTTCAGTATCACAGATCTGCTGATGCTGTCAGCACTTTGCACTATACAGTCATATTCTCACAGAAAACTGATTCTGTCTAGAATGTGACATATTTTTACACTGCAGTTCACTTTTAACTACTGTTGGTATACATGAGGACAAGTATTTTGACTCTGAAAAATTCTACTTACCCTGTTAATTCTCCCCAGACAAAATACACCCTACAACAGTCTCACTCCACAATCATTTTTTTAATAATAAGCAGTGAGACAAACAATGACATTAACTTGCTACAAAAAATAAGCCTTAAAGTCAGCATTTAAGGATTATTTCCTGCACACAAATTGGAGTCTTATTATCTTGAAGAATACAGAAACAAAACTTTTACTTAGGAAGAAGCACTTAGGAATTCTCGCCTGTCTCTAACAATTTATTTTAAACACAGGATAAAACCAAAGTCCTCCTATATTTTATTTCATGAATTGCCAAATATTTTGCTCCTCCCACCTCGAACCTGTCAGTACAATGAAATAACCAGTATCATTCATTTCACAAAAAAAAAAACCAACCAAAATGAAAATCCAGAGGCAGCAGGCATCTCATAAGTACCTCTGGATCCTTCAAAATCCTTGCTACGGACACTTTAATTTTATCTTATAAAATTATTCCTCTATTATAAACCTGTCATATATGT
This sequence comes from Corapipo altera, assembly GCF_003945725.1. NCBI lineage: Eukaryota > Metazoa > Chordata > Aves > Passeriformes > Pipridae > Corapipo > Corapipo altera. The sequence continues at coordinate 4,470,722 of NW_020884892.1, forward strand.
AAAAACTGTTTTTAAGACCTAAAAGAACAAAAGTGGTGCAGCTGGGCCCTGGAAATATTTTATGCTTTCACATTTGCTCTTCAGAGACATGAAGTGTTAAGAGAATTTCTCCTTTTTTTTCCCTAAAAATAATACTGCACTCTACATACCATACGCTGAAGAACTTTTCTCTTCCAGTTTTCCTTTTCTTTCCACTTTCGCTGCACCTGCAAATGGAAGAATATACAACATAAGGCCAATGTCTGGCTGATGACCTACTTTCTTGTAAAAGTCATTAGACCATAAGACATCCTAATGGCACACAGTAATAAGATACAAACATGAAAATTATTTTTAATATCATTTTACAATTATTTTTATAATCTAAAGCACTGGAAACAAAAAGTGTTGTAGTTTACCAACTTCTGAATGCTTGTCCTTCTCAATCATGTTCTTTAATATTTTTTCCTTCAGACTCTCAAAACACTTCTCCTTTATGGGCACAGAGCACTGTACCTCTGTCCCTTCAGAGCTCACTGATGTGGAAGACCTCTTTTTTTTACTATTCCCTTTAGGTAACTTTAGACTATTGGTTAAAGGTATTTCCAGATGCAAGCCACGTACATGGGACGAGGGTGCTGAAAACAAGAAGACAAATTTACTAGGCATTCCATAGGGATTGCAGCCAGCTCACTGGCTGGGTAAGACCCCTGAAACATCAATATTGGTCATAGCATCACCACACTTACAGATAATTACTGCATATGAATGCCTAGGTCTTAGTCTTACATACAAGACAATATATTCCACAGAAAGGTTCTGTTTTGGGTTTTTAAACTACTTGTACTGGTTAAAGTGTACTTTTCTTGCCACTTTTAACCCTTTTTGTTTCCTTTTTATTTCACTGTAATGGAAACCCATGATAAGAGTAATAATTAAAGGTGCTACACTGTCAGCATAACTTAAGTTAACGCTCCATTACATTAACAAAGAAATTAAACTCCAGCACAACATTTTTAGCACTATGTATAACACACTTCTGTTTCCTGAATTTTTTGTTGATTTTAATAGTATTTAAATAATTCACTGTCTTTCATGTATGTATTTAATCAACATTAGAATTACATGCAAAATACTGTGATGATCTGTCAGAACTCAGTACCATATACTGACAGTTCTTATCTTGTACTATTCAGAAAAGTTTATTCTGTGAAATAATTAATAGGTTTTTTTAAACCTCTGTTTGATGCAAACTAGGAAGTAACATGGCAAAACAAAACTAAAATTATAATTTTCATTGCTAATATTTATAATAATTTCTAAATAAACTAGAATAAAAGTTATTTATAAAGAACACTACTGAGATAATTCAAAACTCTCTGTTACTGCGTCCATCAATATACTGAGAGCTTCAAGTTTCATCTAAATATAATTAGGAAAGCCTAATCTTCATCAGGCCATTGAGGATATTTCAGGACCATGCCAAGGACATACTGTGCAAAAATGCAGCTCTTCAAAGTCATAAGAGGTTCAGGTTTTTCAATGCAAGAGGTAAACTCTTAGAGGCACCAGTTACCTCTGGTGTCTCTCAGCAGAGAAGCGAAACAAAAGCAACAGCATGTAAAAAGTCATGAAAAATACCTGCTATTGGTAAGATATTCAACAAGACAAAATATGGAGCTGATCTGGAATGGGTTCTTTGAGCTCCCCCTCTAAGCTTCTTCGATTTACTTTTTTTTAAATATTCAGTAATAGAACAAAAAATAGATTTAAATAAACAGCGTTAAGACAATTTAGTAAATTCATAATTCAAAGAGGATTCTGGGGAAAAGGGAACTCTATAGGGCTGACTCTATAAGGCAGCCTTACAGGCTCAGACAGATCAACACAATTCTAGCAGGATGCAACACACAGGTTACATAAAGGTAACTCTAGCTCCCAGTCAGCCTTCCTGGGAAAACAAAGTGCCACCGAGTGAGAAAGACACAGAGGTAGTAAAAGCAGAAAGTGGTACATTACCTACCACACAACACAGCACTTTTAAATGCCAGATGTTTCCAGCTGCAAGACATCATTATACCGTGCCATCCAGCCAGCAGCTCCTGCTCAGTTCTGTGTGCTGGCTCCTACCACTCCACACGAGCAGCATGACCATGGCTGAGGCTACCTGAGCCCTGCCCTACCTCAAATCAACCATCTCACCTAACACCACAATCCTTTTAAGGCTGATCTGCTATTCAGGCTCTTGCCTTTGTCTGTATTTCAATTGAATTTAGCTTACTGGGATACTTATTATTGACACAAAACACTACCCAAATTATTCCTTTCTTGGGTTTCCTAATTACCATTTGTCTCTGTTACAGGACTGAAACGCTTTGCCATCTGTAGAGCAGTAAGTATATTTTAGCACATTAGTAAAAGAAAAAGTGACACTTCCCCACATCATCACGCTATCAACGTCTTGTCTCATTTCTGTAACAAGCACAAAAGGATCACCCAAATGCACATAATTCAGTTAGGTCACTGCCATTTTGATGAAGAGATGTGAGAACACTACATCCAAACAATCTCAGAAGGAATTCAGTCTCAACATTAGATGAGTTAGTATTTAAACTTCATGATTGAGAAGAAATCCTGACCTGACATTCAAATGTGCTCCAGTACTGATAGCCACAACACAACAAGCTTCAGTATCTGAATAATGCACAACACAAGCACAACTGACAAAGTCATCAACTAGTAACAAAATAACTATTTGAGAGAACATTTACGTTGAGCAGAAATCTGCTCCAGTCACACAAATACCCATTTTTATGACAGAGCTCTCCAGGTTGCCTTTCTATAGTAACCTGAAAATAGGAATTGCTATTACGCCTGCATACATTGCAATGTTATGCTTGGCTTTTACTTTTATTCATCAGATATCATTCTAGACTAAGAATCCTGAATTCTCAAATCCTAAATAAAGTGTTAAGGTTTGCAAAGCCCACTTTTCAACTGTGCAATCACTATGCACATGCAAGTAACCACTTGCCTTACAAGTAACCACAAAATTAAAGTAGATAGTCAGAGTCAGAAGGGCAAGTAACAAACACAGCAAGAAAAATATTAGTTCCTTTACGGAAATACTACCTCTTTTCTGAACTATTACTTTTAATTGAAAGTTTATTCCTGCTCAGGAATCTAGCCAGACACCTCCCACACAGTGAATGTGGGAGGTCTGCAGTTAACACTCAGCAAAGAGAAAGACGACTAGAGATTAGACTTGATAAACTACTGATTTTGTCACTGTTCCAAGATCAATTTTATCACTAGAAGACTGATTTCAGATTAAAAATAAATGCAAACCATGGCACTTCCAGTCCAGCTAATGACACGTTTCCAGTGCTACCTCTCCTGATCTGGCACAGGGAAGTGACAAAAGCCCCTTATCTGAGCACAGCCACAGGGACAAGATGATGTGCCAGATGTGTAGCAGCACAGGTGGGCTTGCAGTGGTACTGTTTATTGCAATTCAGCAAATTCAAACAAGTTGTACCAATCTGAGGCAACCTATTTTGCTGATTGATATTCTATTCCGTGGTTTTCAATGTTTCAAAATAATATCAGAAATATCATTATCTCCATCAATATTCAAATTAAATCATATTGTGACAGAAACATGAATTATGCTGGCCATGTTTAATTTAGTGTTCTGAATTCCCAGTGCATAGGATCAATTTTATTTCTAAACACATTTCAGTTACATATCACAGATTAATATCAGATCCTACACAAAACCATCTCTTCAGGAAAGATAAGCCCATGAAGAGGTTCTTGCTTGCTTTCAGCTAACCAATGCAAACTGGGAACTTCAGGGCAGAGATCAGAATGGCAGACATTCAAATCAGGGACTAAATCTGACTGTTAATACATGTTTGTTTCACTCCAAGCAGCCCCAAAGTGACAAGAGCTACAGTTCACCCCTCTTAAAAGCAGTGTAAACCAGGAACGCTGGCAAGAGTTTTTAAAAAGCCACTGATCTCATTTTCTGAAAATTTTGTCCATCAGCTGTTTCTTGTTCCTGCTGCAGTAAACTGTTATCGACAAAATTATGTAAAAGTATGCAATGTTCTTCTTCTTTTAATCTAAGTGCAAATTTCTCCCATATAGTTAACCTAATGTTACTCTAGTAGCAACAGCATCTATAGATTAGTTATAACAGGAGATAACAACTAATGATAATATTGTTATATTAGTATTACAAATATTATATTGTTAGATGACTGAGTGTAACAATATTTTCCTTTCACTTAAATTTCAAAACCCAGATTGCTTGCTGAAATAATGTTTGCTCAATACATTACAGCTAAACTAACACAAATAGTACAGAGTTACAGAAACCAAGAAAAACAATCACAAATCTAAAGAAAAGCACAACTACAGAAAGATTTGCACTTCATATACTCAGAACTGCAAAACTACAGTGTTTTGCAGGTATTCTGACTGACTGTGGATTTGAAGGCCAGTTATCTGCATTTTAAGCAATTTGGCAAATGAAAACAAAGATTCTTAGTTATGTGTGTACAGTATCAGGTGATCACAAGGAGGCCCTCTCAACAGTTTAGGCAAAGCAGTACCTCTGTTCAGTAACTACAGGATGTACCAAAGTGCACAGTACTTCCATGGAGCTTATGGACTGAAGGAATTACAACAGAATATTTGTGTGGCCTTCACAAAACAATCAGTTGTTAATTTCGAACAGTGATTTTGAAATCTATGTGTTATTACCACGAGTTGCCATTTATGCACCTGCACTTCAGTGCACCTAGTCCTTCTCCTCTGAAAAACACCAAGGCAGTAACTTCTGAATAAAGCAATTAAAACACATTATTTTAAAAAGTATCATTATTTTTTCAACTGACTCAACTGACAGGCTTTATCAGAAGACAGAACTTGCAACACCACAAATAACATCTCTGGCCCTAAACCAGTCCAGCTCTGTTACAGAAGGGTCAGTGACCACAACAGGCTGTTCTAGGCCAAATACCTCCATTACCTTCATCATCTCTAAAACTATCTACACTTATCTACCTCAAAGATTACAAAGACAGTAGGTCTAATTTAAATGCACTTAGCAAAACCCAGTGATGACAAAACGTAGAACACCAGATCCGTCCACACTGTGTCAATAAAATCTAAACAACAGCAATATCATAAACAGATGTAATTTGAAACAGTTCTTTCAGATCAAGAAAACTCAATTACAGGACAGTTTGGATTTTACGCGAGTTCTCAATTTGTAGTGTACAGAGTCACAGTGGATACACTGAACAATGCAATATATTAAACTGCACTTAGGCATATGTTCCTGTATAGTGCAAATTAACTTCTCTTGATAATTTCAAGCTCTGACAGGAATGAGAAAGGAAAGCTTTGGGCATCTCTCCTTTATACATTTGCTTGTTATTGTTTAAACAAGTTAATTAGAAAAGTACTGATAAATAGAGTGGATTCTATTAGTTCTGCTGAAGCATGGAAGAATGTGTTGTTAAATAACGTGACTTCAGAACCTGTGCTATTTCAAAGGCAAAGCAATGCCTTCTAAAGCAAAAAACACAAAACTATTCAACAGTCTAAATTAACTCCAGAGGTTTCAAACCTGAGCATAAAAGCTACATTCTTCTTTTTCTTCTAAGAAGAATATGAGAAGGATAAACAAATTTCACCAGAGTTAGAAGCCTGAGATGAAACCAAAAGCCACATAAGTTTCAGTTAGAGTCATAAAGATTCAACTGAGAGAGGTAGCTAGCTCCAAAACCTGCTAGGAATTAAAGATATCAAACTGCATAGATTAGCCTATCAGGCCACAAAGCTTACACTCAAGATGATGCTGGACTGCAAACTACTGAAAACTTCTAACATTTGGACAAAAAGTCATCATTAAAACTCAAGACAGAGTTCCACTGATGGCATGGAGGAAAACTGTAATACATGAAAATTAGGAAAAAAGCAGATTTGTCTGGAAGGTAAAAACCCAGAAGACAAAAAGGTAGCTGGAAAATCATTTCCTTTAGAGCTTATAACTCTTAAAATTATACAGATACAATAAAAGCTTCATTAAGCTTTAAATACAGTATAAACTCTATTCTCCATCTTAGGTTGCAAGTGTTTCCAGCTTCCCATAATAGACTCAATTAGTAGTAACAAACAATTTTATCAGGGAATGTTTTACCCTGACACAAACTGTGTAGACATCTCAAATAATTCCGAGTCAAATACAGGTGTCCATAAAGGAAACTTATTCTTTCTTTAATGACATTCAGCTGTGGCCACAACCAAGACCCAGTTCAACAAGCAAAGAGGTACAAGTGCACCCCTGGATGCTGGGTTTAGAACCACCTCACTTGGACTCTGAGCCAGGCCCATAATGGAAGCAGGCAACTTCCAGCATTACCAACTATCACGTTAAATGAGCCAGAAAACATACCAGAAAAGCCAGAAGTTAAATTCCTAGTAACTGAGAGGAGTTCTACCAAACAAGAAACAGATGGTAGTTGGAAGCTGTTGGTTTCTTTTAGGAGCTTGTTCAGTGAGTGGGCAAATACACATCTCCCAAAAGCACTTCTCTTAGTAGCAGAAGACATAAAATAAAAAGGACTTTTACAGAGGTACTTTTCCCAGGAATCTGTGATTCTACTGCTATGTAAAGTATCAAGGGCAAATGAAGACTGTCACATTATTCGAGTAATTAAGTAATATTTTAATATTTTAAAAACCTCAAGTGGCAGCTCATTAGAAGTTCCCATAGTCCTTATTTTTACAAATTAGTTTAAGAGATTTACAGATTAATGGAGTAAGATATATTTTAAGTGTCATAACTACATCCTTTAAGGTCATGCTGTCCTCCCTTACCATCAATCACTTTTATCAACAACTTTCCCAGCAGAGTATAATAATTTGATTTTTTTCCCCACACTTTACAGTACAATTTTCTCATTTCAAAAAAAAAAAAAAAAAGCTTGTGAAAAGAATTCTTTCTTGGAAGTCAGTTAGAAATTATTTGATACTCGCCCACATGAGGCTTATTTATAAGAAATGACATGGACACCTAATACACACTGGATGAACACAGTCCACTTCTTGGGCCTGTAAACCACTATACCAATCCTTCCCCATATCTCTTCATTACCTCCATCCAAGTGTTTCACATAAGCCACAGAAGTCAGTAAACTGTTACAAAGGGAGAGGTAGCACAGAATTCCAGTACTGGACTGTGTGCTAATTCCGAGGGGGATCAAGTCTATATAAAAGTTTTTTAAAACTTTGCATAAATATTTTCAAGTAATATTTCGAAGCAAGCAAAGGGCAAAATTTCCACTGCAAACAGGCAGAAAGCAGAGGAATACTGTCTTTGAAAGCACCAATGTTTTAAAGCTGAAGCTACAAGTGTATATTAGTATGTTTGTAAACACTTCGTTAATTATTTCTACAACTTTCAACAACAATTTAAAATATTTTTGAAATAAATGCTGCTTCCAACATTCCGCACTCTCAGATTCTCCTTAAAACCTGTTAGAAGTGCTAATGCAGCTCAAATCCAGGGGAAGATAAAGAATATGCAGATGGAGTCCAGGAAGAGTGGCAGGTTTCTGAGTGTGAAGGAAGGAAAACCAAAAGTATCCCCTCTTTCTGTGAGACTGAATATACACACATTTTAACCCTGCAGCTATAAACCTGTCTGGTTGTATACTGAATCTCTTTACCTGACGCTGTTGTAGCTACTCTTCCATCAATTACTGCTTTAGAAGAAAGATATGTAACCATCTGAATATCTTCCTTGTCTTTACTGGGATATTCATTACAGAAAGTGGATTCTGTGGATAATGGCGTTGTAACTTCCGAACTACGGCTTAAATCAAGAGGGAGACACGTTCCACGCTTCTCAAGTGACATATGAGCAACATCAGGTACTACACAAAAGAAAAAATGTCATATTAAAAAAGATACACAGTCCAACAAACAACAGTCTGGATTGCAGCGTTACATAACATAGGAACAGCAAACAGCTTTAGCTACAGCAAGTCAAAATACCCCATTAGATGAAAACCATGAAAGGTTTAGTTTTTATGATTCAATTTCTCTTGGGCAGTTCTTTATTAGATTAAGATACATTACCCTCCAATTTTGATGACTGTTGGTTTTGACCACTGATGGAGAACACTTTTCCATCAGTAACTGAAGAGGGAGAAGAAACTTTTTCTACAGAATCATCAGGCAAGGAGCAAGTGGCTAAACGCTGTGATCTTCTTCTCCGCTGGCTATGTTTGTAGGATCTAGGGGAATTCACTGGCTGTGATGGACCTAAAAAGAGATCTTTCAATGTTCATGAAGCAGAGAGATACACCATCATCTTACCGCAGTATTTGAGATCTAAAGATGGGGAGTGTTTTAAGTAGCTCTTATTTGCAAAGCTGGTAATCACAACAAAACTGGTAAAAGTAATTACAAAACTGTGACTACCAGGAGCAAAAGAAAGAGCTATGCTCAAGACATGATCCTGGTTTTTGCTTACTATACAATATTAGGGCACCTACTTCCCCACTGATAAAGGTTGTCGTTTTAGGCAAACAGGGTATTTACAATAAGCAACCCTCCCCATATAACCCGTGAGAGTAGGTTACTTAAAATGGAAGGGGGTAAGAGGATTTAACAATAAACAGAACAAATGATCACAGTTAAAGATCCAAAAAGTCATGGATAGTGTTAACATATAACTTAGAAAAATAACTCAAAACAGAGTTTAATTTTATACCCCACCTCCTCTCTTCTGCTAACCTGATATCAATACCCCAGCTGTAACTGAAACATACACTGCCAATGCACGGCACAGTGAGAAGGCTCCAGAACTTTATATTCAACAAAATAATAAAAAAAAAAAAGGGAGGAGGATTGATATAGGTTAATATAGGCCTGATTCATTAAAAACAAAAAACCCACACTCTGTTACACCTCTCCAATTTCACCCAATTTCAGAAAATTTTGCCTTAGAAAAACATTTAAGTCACTATGACACTGTAAACCACTCTTTTCTCCTTTTTGTAAGCAGTTTTTAGAGTCAAAGATGCACAGATTTAAAAATAAAGACATAGCAAAACTAAATTTCCATTAGAGGTAGCAAAAACTTGGAAGTCAAACATTAAAAGACAAGATCTGAGCTATTAAGTAACCAATTTTTAAATTAGCTAATTTTAAAATACACTACAGAGAGAAGTCTAACTTAACCCAAGACATAAACATGCTCCAGGAAAACTACTTACCATTGTTCTAGGGGTGGGGATGGAAGGCGTATTACAATATAGATGACTGCTAATATTTATTGGGGACAAAATACAGTTTTTACCACTGTGTCCTGAATAAATGAAGACAGCTGAATTTGCACCCCTCCCTCTCCCACTCATTTAGAGTTATCTGTGAGTAAAGATTAAAAAGAGACTTATAAGGGAAAATATGAAGGTTAAGGGGAACACATGATGCAGGTTGAGTCTTCCATCCTCAATCACTATACTAAAAGTGAAACAAAAATGTAGCTTCTGACTTACTGAAACCTGCATTTATTTTAACCCTTGGTCTCATCACTCAATGTTCTTCAGGCAAAGAACTTGACACTAAGCAACACTAAAAACCTAATGTAATCTCAAAAAAAATTATAGAAATATTTTAATAGTCACAAAAAATAGCATATTCACGCAAGCAGCGTAAAGCCTCCCCTGTTCTTCTGATAAACAGTATTTTGGTACTTGGCAAATCAGTTACATATGTTAAGAAGCTGAACACCTACGAGATCTTTCTGGGACAAAGAAACACAATTTTTTATATTTCTCCATCACAGATCTTGAACCCATCTTCTCTTTCACATCATATTTGGAGGAAATATCACATAAGGTGAAGAATGCCACAGCCAACAGGTACAGCACGTCAGCCTGCTGAAGGTGAAATTTCTCAGAGAAGGAAAGGTCCACACCAAGGTGTATGTCTTTTCTTTTTAATGAATCAGGCCCTTTTCAGAAGGGAGGTTTGATTTTTCCTTTATCACTGTTAATACTAATGTGGAGATTTAAGTTGGAGGGAAAGCCAACCATTAAAAGCCACAACTCTATAAATATCAATATATTATTTAAATGTATTATTTCTGGTAGAGTAATTCAAATGCCTTATTAAGCAACTTGACTTTTAAAATACTGAGCTACCCCTAATTCTCCCACTTGGACCCTTTATTTAAAGCAGATTAATTTTTAAAAGCAATAGCCATTTACAACCAAAGAAAATTTCTGTATATCTCTTATAAGTAGTTACGGTATTTTTTTTAAAATGTCTGTGCTCACTAGTTTTATTAATCACAGAAGAAGGAAGCTGAGAGACCAGCGTCAAATCCTCGACTTGTATTAATTCTGGGGAAAGTGGTGATTTAGGGGGCTTTATACACCCAGAAGAATCTCCAGATTCTTGTTTGCATTTCTTGCTGCGAGCCTTTCCTGAAGACAAAGTTGAGGATAACAGTGCAGGTTTCTGAATGTTGGCAGAACTGCTAATATCAGCTTCATTTTTTTTCTGACTTTGTGGTTTAGGTGAAATCTCCTGAATAAATAATAAAAAATTGATACTTTTATTTCAGTTTCTTCGCTGTAGTTCTTGTATTCTATTTTGATCTTTTTAAAAGCAATTTTAGTATTCAAACACATATTAAAGCAACATTATTTTAAGAACAAATGAAAACTATTTAAAATGCATCACATTAAATTTTGCTTTTGTTAAAGGAGCACTATCAATTGTTTTCAGTATTCAGAAGGCTCAGTTCTTACTATTTGAAATACCTGAAAAAAGCCCAAAAAGAAAATATTCTTCCTCTATTTCCGATTTAAAAATTCACTGGTCTTTCATCTCCAGTTGACCAGGACTGTCAGTGCAGTCTGATGTATAACCCGGAGAACACTTGTTACAGGCCGGAATACAGACACTGATGTACAATCACAGAACATCTGAGGTTGGAAGGGAGCCATAAGGATCACTGAGTCCAACTCCCTGCTCCTTGCAGGACTGGTTACTGCTGAACCATATGACTGAGAGTGTTGTCCAGACACTCCCTGAACTCTGGCACTGCTACAAACAAACAAACCTTCCTCAGGGGATTGAAGTTTTAAAAAAAGTTGCCAAAATCTTCCCTGCATGGTCATTTCCCTGATCATAGCCAAAAAAAAAAAAATAATTAAGAAGTTCCTCAAGAAATCCATATTTAACATGAAAAAAATCTGTATTTTTGAGAATCTGAAAAAGTTGATAATGCTCCCTTAAGTAATGCCAGAAAACAACAAAAGGTTTCCAAATACTGAGCACACTCTCACACAACCCCTTTCAGTGCTGGGAGTCTGGATTTCACCACATTATATGTTTGTGCAAACATGAAGAAATCACAACTTCTAGCACCACAGGGTTAAATAGATTGCTAACTGTTGGAGAAAAAACGAGCAGATAAAGAGTTAAAACAGTTTTTGAAGGAAACAAAGTCAACACATAAAGCAGCTTTCCAAATTCATCAATTTTCATCCTTCTTAACACACACTATTATTTTTAGACCGTTAGCATGCATTGACAGACATTGGCATTTTAAATTTTTAACTGGAAGGTCTTCCTGCATTACTAAAACCGTGAATGTGTTACAACTTGCCTAATAAGGGCAAACTACAATATCTGAACATAATTCCTTAAGCCTGTCCCCTTTCTTGTCTCAGTTACATCACACAGCATAGCAGCATCTAATAAAACCATAACTAACAAAGCAGAAAGGTACTTCTAGAACTTGTGCAGCAATTTATCCAAACTAAAAACATTTCATCTCTGGTGATTTGAGGGTATTATTGAGTTTTGTTATAAATTGCAATTTTATTTTCCACTGGAACTTTCCATGTTCCAGTGGAGGAAAAACAAAAAAGGTAAAATAAAACCCCACAAGCGCACATTCTATGTCTGTAAAAGGGCACCCTTGAATGCTACATGAATTGCTCGCTGGAATTATCCTGTAAAGGTCCGGTGCAAAACATCCCAGTCAGCAGACACCAGTGCTACCTCGAATAACTCAATTACACGCATACTAAGTGCAGTTTATTCATTTAAATAAAATATTCCATGGACCATGGAGGATACCTATGCTGGTTATGAGAGGTATTACCAGAAATTAATTAGAGTCGTAACTTGTAAATAAACAATTTTATTGTTCATCTTCACAGATGTGAAAGACATACTACAGCATCCATTACTTTCAAATTACAAAGTTATTTAAACAAGATTAAAAAAATTAAATTAAGATTTTGATAAGGTGCTTAACCTCTTAACAGGACAAATTAACATTAAAAACCTTAATGAATTAATGTTATCCATCTAATCAGGTCTTGGTCAAAAGGAAATATAACATGACATACCCTAATACAATTAAATAAACTACTGTATCTGCAACTAATTGTCTGAGGTTTTGGGTTTAAGACAACTGCAAACTAAAAATATATAAACAAAAACTTCCATCAACAAAGTCAGTTTTCGGCTATTGGCCTGAATACTTCTACTACCATGTTCTGTATTACATTATTAAAAAAACCCTACAAGATATTTTACCCATTCAATTTTATAGCAGTAGCAGACAAAACCTCTAAGGAATGTCAGCTTCACTACTGGAACACTTTTGGGGAGGTTTATAACTTGGCCATTTTAATTTAATTTTGGGCAGAAACTTAGTGAAAAAAGCTTTAAGGTCAAAAATTTTCCTCCCCACAGTCAATCATTTAAATCTTTGTAAGGTTTCAGGTTTTAGTTAGTTAGCAAGGGAATAGGACAATTTGGGATTTTAGATGCCTCTTTAATTGAGCTTAACTAGTATTTTCAAAAAATGAGGTTTTTCAGACCATTAGCATGTAAACAATGACAGAGACATCTTTCTTTTTTTATATCTGATCAATAAACAGGAACAGTCGAGTTACTAAGTCTAAGAAGTAACAAAAAGGTTATAGTAAATATGCACCGCAGTTTATACTGTTGCATACACAGTCTATGTAAACCACAAAGTCCCATTCACCGCAATGGGATTCTGCATGGCAAGATTTACATTGTAATGATTCTTCCAAAAAAACAACATGCTGTAAGCCATTTCACAGTTTTTTGCACATTGAAAATATCACACACAGTAGCAAGAAAAATCATAGCATCTTTAATATGCAAAAATTTGAGAAATGGAATGCCGTGTCAATACACTGTAAACCTTTATGCAAAATATCGGTCAATGCATCGGCACCACGGCGGCTCCGCCGGCCCTTACAGTGACAGCATCAAAAACAGAGAATCAGGTTCCACTGACAAAACTTGCATCCAATGCAGCGTCAATGGGAAAACCAGAGCAATGAAATCATGTATCAGCTCTAAAGAACCAGTACAACCAAAATATCAAATCAAGTTTGGGGTAGGGACTGTTCGTAGAGTGTGCCGGGGGCTAAAGAACAGAAGTGCTTGTTAAAGAATTACAGGCAGCAAGGTTGTTAGGTTCAAATGCTGCTGTTAAAGAAGAATGAAAATGCATACAAAAAAGCTGTATTAAAACTACATTAAGGCTCTGATTTAAATCATTGGAAAACAAAGGTGTCCTGAATCAAGACTACTGTTCATCCTCAGCTTGCTTTACCGTGCTCAGGCATTCAGCCCTTTTTATATGCAAGTAACTGCACAACTGGGAGTCAAGCAATGCCTGAAAACAGTGAAATAAGCTAAAGACAAAATGGCAGCCTCCAGGTCCTGCCAATATGCAGGTTTAAAAAATCAGACCCTTAACATTATTTAAAAGTTTCTTTTTTGTATTTATTAAAATACACACCCTTGCAAAATGTATGGCTCATTGAGCAGTTCATAAAACACATACAAGCCTACAACACCAAATTCTTACAATATAAAAGAAACTTCTTTTAAAAGAAGTTCAATGTGATGTCAAAAACCCTGTTTCAAACACAAATTAAATTTGTGTAAGGGCCTTTTCCTAAGCCAGTCATGGTTCCAGCTATAAAACTGGACCTTGGGACGCTGGTCTCCTCACATTTCTTGTGTGGAGACTTCATTTTATTTTGTTTTCTGCTATTTTTTTAACACAAAAGCTCATTATTGAAATTCAAGTCAACACTATTTAGAGACAATTAAATTCCATACTACTGGCTCTGCCAGAAATGTAAACATAAGATAAATTTTCAGTTCCCTGTTATATCTGAAGGGGAAAATTTTAATGTTGTAGGTACTACATCTCCATGGCACACTCCAGTGGGAACTTTGCAAAAAAATCAAACTCTACCATTTCATACCTGCTCCAGGACTGGAGCTGTTTCTTTGTTGCCTTCCTTTTTTTCAGCACCATCCGCAACAACAGCTTTGGATGCCAATAAACCTTAGGAGAAAAGTTACAGATTTTTATAGTTAGAAGCACCTTGCAACAAGAATTTGTAGAAAACAAAGCAAATATGAACTGCATATATCTACAACAAGAATCTTTCTGAAATGGCTCCATGCAAAGTTGAACACTTTAAATTAGAAGAAACAAAAAAGTGTCAAAAAAGGACATTCCAATGATGGCATCCTTACACAGGAGGTACACCTCTGGCATTTTCACTGACAAGATGAAAATCAAATTATCAGTTGTAAAATAAAGCCTCACCATCTTTCCAAAGCCCCAGCACTTGGGCTTTAAAACAATACGTATGATGCATAAGCAAATTTTGCAATCAGAATTAGTTACAAAACTGCTCTCTCTCTCCCCTTTCCAGTCTTTAAGAAATCTGCATCAGAATTTGTATTACTACTTCTTAACTCTAACACATGCAAATCTTTCTGAGACAGAAAGGGATTTAATTTCCAAACAAATGATTCTCAGCAGTGGAGCTCCCAAATTACCTCAATAATGAGACCATATTGGGAGCAAATATATATATTAGAATATGTCACTTCATTCACAATATCACTACTACAAAAAACCTGTAAAAGACAAGGCAATATAAAAATAAGAAAGCTTTTTTCAGCAAAGCATATGGCAATAGCTCAGTTGTACCTCACACAATAACTTTAATTGCCTAAGTATGCAGAGAAAGAAAAAGTTCTATGCCACAAGACAAAGCAGAACTGATACAACCTGAAAATCTAAATAAAAACTCCTATTATAATACCTGAGGATGTCATTACTGGGGGTGAAGAACTGAGGTCCCCAAAAATAACCTGACAAATACATAGGGAATTCCTGCTGCGTTCCACGAAAAATTAGATATGCCAAAAATTAATTTAAGGTGCACAGTGCCCAAAGAATTATAAATTAGTGAAGCCTGAGCTCTCAGGACCTATTCAGGACATAAAAATAAAACAAAAATAAATAATAAACAATTGATGCTCCACAATAAACACCTGATGCTTTGTTTCATTTATTTGTTGTGTCAGATTAAGTTGTGCTTCAGTTTAGGTTAACTGAAAAGTAGAAATTTACTTAGTCCTATCACATAAAAACAAAATTATCAGGTAAAATTTTAATTCTGCATTAGGTTACATAAAAGATTTAGGTTTTATGGCCTAGAATAAGTATTTGGGACTCAAACTATCCTGTTTAAATCAAGTTCCAAATTGCAGTGTTATTTACCTTGACAATCACGTGTTTATACCAAAAAGCATAAAAGAATTCTCAAAATCAAGTGAAGTAGTTTTAAATACAAAAGAACAAGCTACCGTCCATGAGGAAGCTTTTGTGGTTCTACAAACCACAGATTCCCCAGAGAAGAGTGGTTGCCCTATCCCTGGAAGATTTCAAGACCAGGTTGGATGAGGCTTTGAGAAAGTTAGCCTAGTGGAAGGTGTCCCTGCCCATGGCAGCAGGGTTGGAATTAGATGACTTTTAAGGTCCCTTCTAACCCAAACCACTCTGTCATTCTCAGATTCTCTTACTTCTAGGTAGATGCTCAGTGCTCAGAAATTCAAGTCATTAAAGGAATCTAGATTCTGCCAGACCTGTCAATATACAACCCTTATTCTTTCCTCCTTCTCTACCCCATGAAGTATTTTTCTAACCAACCACCATGCCCCCACAACTGCCGCCGCAGGACTACAGGTTCACCATCCTCTGTAAGTAACAGCACACCACAGAAGCAGTCTTTATAAAAACCCATGTTCTGCCTCCGGGATTTTCATTCCTAGAAGGCTCCTTCTTTGGTTCCAAGATGTTAACAGATGTCTCATTTACCAACTTCATTTCTACTCTCCTTTGCCCATACTATGTACATCCTCAGTTGAGTCCCAATTTAATTGCTGCCATGAGCAGCAGTAGTAGAAGATGTACAGACTAGTGATACATATTTACAGAGACCTGTTCATTTCCTTACAATAGGATTTAGTGGCAGAAGATACCAAAACCAGCTGAAAAACCTGTAGTTTTAGAAATCATATTTACCTGTGCTTGTGGATGGATTTTTATTTCCTAAGGAGTTTTATGACAATAACAGCTGGTAGACAAGCTAATACAGACTGAGTTGAATAATCAGAAACCAGGATTTTGTAGCCTTTGACTTTACTATAATTTTAAAAAGTGTGTGTCTGTCTCCACAAAGGCATACTCTGCTAGCAGAGAATATGATACCTTTCAGTGAAAGTGAATTAATCCTTTAAACACAAGAAGAAATACAGCTCGTGCATTTGTAAATGACGTACTGTGAACTCTTCTCAGCAACAATTTTACTTTGTGACAAAACATTTACTAACTGTTTCTCCACAGCTACCCATAGTTCTAATTTACAGTGGTAGTATATAACTCCTGACCTTGTTAAGAAGTTGTACAAAGCTCAAATTCATCCAATAATGGAGAAAACTTTGCAGCTGGAGTTAAAACATACTCAAGAAATTCACCAATTCAGGATGACTACTGTCCTAAAAATCTAAAAAGACCAAGTACAGTCTGAGACCATTCTTTGAATGCATGAACAAGGTACATTTTACCACTTATAGATTCCTTTAAAATTCCCAACAAGTAAAAGACTGCAGCGACCATCTCCCTCATGAGTGTGAAATTACTCCAATACCTTCTATATAAACATGTATATTTCACTACATGAAAAGGAACAAAGTCAACAATAAAAAAAATATTTTACCAGTGATCTTGTTAAGACGAGCTCTCTTGGCCTGAAATGAGTTGCCTAGATTACTTTTCCTCTTGTGCGATAACGTGCTCTCTGCCTGCACAAAGGCCATCTTTGGAACATCCACTACAGGAAACCCTACATCTAAACACAAGAGAAACCTCATTAACTCACATTTCATAAATACATAACAACACCCAAAATACTTAAATATTTCAGAACTGCTATTAGAACACTGCAGTAAAGAAAATTTAAACGTCTATTAAAAATTAAGATGACACATTCTGAAGATCTAGTATTACGCACTGAAGCATTACATGCATATTACCTCAAAACTTGTAATTTTTACTCAGAATTATGAGAATTCAGCATTAAAGACTATAAAAATGAGCAAATTCATATGGAACCAGAAACAGTTTCAAACATCCATGAACATGGATATATCTTGCATATCGGAATTTTTTTTTTTCTTAGAACAATATCAACGATTATCTCACAGGTAACAAGATGCAGGAATATGAACTGAAGTGTACAATGAAGTCATTGAAAAAAACCAATGTTCTGCTCTTGATAAAGCCAGTCAGAAGTTTTGCACAGAGAGTGCTGACTGAACTAGATTTATCTGACAAAAATGGTTTCTGAACCAATTACGATTATATATCACAAAGTTATCATAACAGCAAATGAGACACCTTCCTCTAGAAATATTAGTTATTACTTAATTGCAAAATTAACAACAGGAATTCTAATTCAACAGTACAGGAAAACCAATTTTGTCTTTTATAGAATGTGTTTTTACCAAATGTTTCACTAGATGTAGGCTCCTCTTCCTTTTTCTGGACATCCTGCATGATTGTAGAGGTTGAGGTTTCTTCCTTTTTTGAAGGGACTTTTAGCCATTTTCTGTCCTCTTTATCCTTATTGCTGTTTGCGCTGGTTCTGGGTTTACTTCCTGCTTTGTTCTTGGCTGCTGCTGCTGCAGCAGCTTTGACCAAAGCTATCCAATCCTCCAAAAAGGAAAAAATGGTAAGTAAGTATTAAAGAGTGCCTAAGACTCAAACAGAAAATACTCTTAAACCCCAGTGAAACTTGATTTAGAAATGTTCAAGAGCAGTTAAATTTATTCTTATGGTTACTACTCAAAGACTGGTAAAATGAGTTTCCCAAACGGCCTTAATAAACTTAAAGAACTATCAGAATGCCACAGGAATAAAAACAAAACCAAAACTTAAAAAACCCACTGTGTATAGAATTATGACTGTACACATTCCCTGTTACCTACTTTTTGTGTCATTGCTTTACAAACCCAGGAGGTCCCAAGCCCAGAACACTGACATTTTCCTTACCCTTCTGGCTCTGAAATACACAATTCCATAGCTGTTGAACTATTATTCAAAGCTACAACCACCTCAAAGCCTGGTCCAGCTGCATAATTGAGCAGAGTTCTTCCTGAATTAAATTGATAAAGCAGGGATAATTCCTATCTAATTATACCTGTGTTTCTAGAGTAACTACAGATAGCACTCCTTTATTCTTTTTGTATTACCTATTATAGGTTTCATCCAGTAATTTCAATAAAGTGTTGTATAATATAATTTCACAATCCATACTTATTGCAATAAAAATGACATTTTTGATAATGGCTTATTTTGACCATACAGAGACAACAGAATTTAGATCTCAAATTTTTAGCATTTAGACCAAGTCAAGCCACTCTACATCAACAGAAAGAACTAAACACTTCCAAGGTTGAGACAAGCTGTTTCCACTAGTTTGGAGCAATCAGACTCCTGCCTTATGTCTCCTGACTGCAAAAACTGTAACTTGATCCTTCTGACTGAAGTATTTTTTTTAATTCTCTGTAACATCAAGGTACAGATTTTTTCCATGCAGAAGTTATATGTGATATAAAAGGCAATAGCAGTCAATGATCCACCAGGTAGAATTAAGCATCTGAGTGTTCTGAATGATAATTCATTTACTAAATGGCAGTCTGGTTGCACAAGTACTACTACACACAAAACAAGTATGAAAAAGACTATTTTTTGTCTAGTTATAAGAGTAGTTTACAAACAGTAATTCCCCCCCCCACAGTTGTAGACAGACTCAGTTTTATTCTGGAGTATTTCCTTGTTGTTATGTCACCATGAGATACCTTAAGTAGCTTGATTTTACAAATCTTGTTTCAATGCAACTTTTCCCACTCATTACGTATTATAAGCCTTGCAAGTTTCTGTTCTACTGAGAGTCTTCTTTACCTTCGTTGATGTATGAGAAAAGCATAACACAAATACAGAGCACTACTTCTTGTATCATGCTTTTCCTTTTCCACAGCTCAATACTTTTAAGTAACTGCTTTACGTGGGTTATGCTTCTACTTTGCATCAAGCTATGTACTTAGAAACACCAACAGTTTTGATTCCTCTAAGATAAAGTGTTCCATGTCCACACTGTCAGTGCAGTTGCACACACTCAGACTAGTCAGCAGCAAAGTTTGGAAGCACTTTGGCAACATTCACACAACAGGCAACTACCGAGGCCATTTGGTGATGTGCCAGCACCAACGAGCATGTCTAAGTGCCAGCTGCAGTCAATCAAAAGCGCATATATCTCTTTTTTGGCCAGCCAAAACAAGCATACACATTAGCTCCAGTCCATCCAGAGCCTTGCCCATCCAGCAGGACAAAAAATGGATTGAGCTATTTATGGTGGCGAGGAATTAGGAGACCTGAGAGTAGAAGTCTTACACTGTACCCTGGCCAAGGGATGAAGAGGACCAGTAACATGGCTGGAGCTTGGATCTTTTGATAAAAGTGGGAAGGAAAGGAAGTGCAGCCTGTGTCAAAATAGCTTCTAAAGGGCATTCTAATTTTCAGTCAAGCTAAGCACCCTGAATCAAAAGCTTTCAAGAAGATACCAAGCTTCAAGGACCAAGTTGAACCAAGTATCCTGTCCTACCGGCAGCTGTTTTGGTGCAACACAACAGGGTTTTTGTTTGTACTTAATTTCATTGTTTGGATACTGTTCTTAAAATGTGGAGCTTACAAAGGGCAGCAGGACACATAACAATGAAGCAAATAAAGGTTAAGCATTCAGAAGCCAGAGCAGAGACACAGTAATTACAGTGACAGTTATACTTTTTTTCTAGATTAACATGTAAATTTAAACTCAGTGAAGAGAACTTTGAGCAGTGGTGGAGGACAAGATAATGTCAAGTGGTCGCTTCCAACATAAACAATTCTGTGATTCTGACTTGGTCAGAAACTCTGTGGGTCCATTTTTATTCTGGCTCTGGAGTAAACATACAGGCACTAAAGTGACACAGGTAATTCCTGCTTTTTAACCTTGAACTGCTGCTCAGTGACTGCTCAGCAGCACAGCTCCTGACATGCAACAACTATTTAGCATCTAAGATGCTGAGGCAATTATATATCTTTTGAAGAGTACAGGAACTCCTTCAAAAAGATCCATTTGTGTGTTTTTCAGAATTTTTAGAAAAAATTAACAAAAAAATTTGCAAGTAACAGTGGGAGCCTAAAGCACAATAAAGTATGAACTTTGTCTCAGGACAATAGTAAGGTATCTACCCTGACAACCATAATAGCAGGACACTAAATACCACAGATATCACAGAAACTAGTTACAACTCTTCAATAGCAGGACATTTTCCCAGATCATTCAGTATACACAAAGCCAAGGATCTAAATATGAACACATTACAAATTAATAAAGTAAAATCAAAAACCTCCTAAGAGAAGGCTTCCCTATTTTTCCCTCGTGTCCTGATATCGCCTCTCTATTGGCTGTAGTTGTGTAAGTCTGCACCAGTTACTCTGCACCATTCAGCCTGATTTCCCACTTCCCACAGTATCTCACTCCAGTGAGTTTCTCATTTACACATACAACTTAAAAAAAAAAATAAAAATGTGCATTTCCTTCTTTTTTATTCTTCCTAAAATTCATCCTTCAAGTAAGCTAAGAAAATTGACAGTAGAAAAGTAGTGAGACACTGTAGTTAGAAAACAAAACATTATCACTGCTGAGAAAAACTGTCATTATGCTAATCAGATTCACTAAATCAAAACACAGGAAATTGCACGATCAAGAAATACATCAGTAGAAATTACCGAACAGCCTTACACATCAATTGGCTGAAACACTTGTATTTTAAAATATTCCTCTGTGTGACCTTAATCCTGCAAGAGTTGGAAGGCAAAACCGGAATAATTTCTAAAATCCAACCCTTGCATCAATAGCAGAATTCACACACACATCGATCTCCCTTCATCTGCCTAAAACCATCACCTTTTTGCTTCTCTACAGTACTAGATACAGCTGTTTTTCCTCTCCTGGCACACCACAACTCCCACACATTCATACATACACATACATAAAACATCAATCTATGGACTGGCTGATTCCACATCAAGCCTGGATTCCTTATCCTCACCTTTCAATTCTAAACAGTCTGCCCCACCTACATCTTGGCTCACATTGTCTCCTGTCATATCTTCTTTTTTCCTCTGGCCCATTGGCAAATCCATGCTTTTTCCTCAGCTTCCTCTTCCTGTGTGCCAAGTCCCCTCCCTCTCCTTCAAATCCCTCCTCAAAACTCACTTCTTTTGGTTCGATTTCCGTCACTAATCTCAGCTCCGGCGCTATCTGCTCCCTCTCGCGCGCCTGATTACATCGAAGATAAAACAAAAAACATGAAACAGAAAAAGTAAGTTATCCAAATACTTCATATGTGCTCTCACAAGGGCAGTCTCAATATCCCCCTTTTTTCCTCTCTGTACTCTGTAAGCCACATATCTGTGTGATTTCTATTAATTTGCTCTTATCTGCACAGCAGCTGAACCTCGAGTCTCATTGCACTGAGACACACAAATATTTTCCGCTCTTTAAAAATTTTCCCTTTCCACCCTCACAGCTGAGTCTTATTATAACACACTTATGCTGTAACTCAAAATCAGTTTTTGTGTTATAGTGTTTACAATCTCTTCCTTCAAGTCACACCAAGCTGAAATCAAAGTATTAACTAATCTGTATCTCTCTCCACGTAATTCAAATTCCGCTTGCTTAGCACACACCTTCCAAAAAGATCTTATATTTGTTAGATTTGCTGATGCACTAGAACTGGAAGGATCTTAAGTTTACACTGATCTCTTGAAAAGTATTATTTTTTGCTTTGGAAACAGACAAAAACCAAGTTATAGGTTTAAATTATGCATGAAGCATTGGATCTGATAACTCCACTAGTTTTCAAATCAATTTATTGTCTTGGCATTTTTTTTAAGCTTTACATAAATTTTAATAAGTGTTTTCTTATAAAAATCAATAATGCAAAAGAGCAAAAACATCCATTTGCATTTTAGGCTTAGACAAAGCTCAGTTTCAGAAAACTGATTTCCAAACCAAATCGTAGATCATGTTTTCATTCTGAAATAACACAAAAATATTCAGAAAAACAAGCATTTTACCACAGCATGATGTAGGAGAAATGTTGTAGGAAAAATTCTATCTTTCTCTTTGAAAGATAAAGATCTTCACACTTATTTCTACTTCTGCAAAATTAAATGCTATAACTAGTATCAATTAGCATTATAGGAAGCACAATTGGTGGTGTTCTTGCTTCAAGACAATTTAAAAATTCTAAATCCATCTTAGAAAGTGTAAATTTGTCTCCTTCATTCTTTCTCAAGATTGCATTGAAGCAGCCTACATTCAGCCCCTGAGATGCATGAGTGGCACCATGACTCTCAACTACTGAGAAAAATTAGAAATAATAGATGAGCTGGACTGCCACCAAGCATGTCTGGACAACATAATGGTTGTGGAGAAATGTATTTACTCTTTCTTTTTAAAGCTGAAAATGCCTGTGGCCTAAGAGTAGTAACTCAAGATTAGATACAACATCGCTTCCTAGAAAATCACAGGACAGAGTCGGGGACTTCTTTACACTGTCACAAAAGGGTTATTTTATTTCAGTCACAATCACATTACCCAAGTTTTGCCTTTTAAAAAATGAAATGAAACGCTGTAGTTTCCTAACTTACTGTCATACTGAGAATATTCTTTGAAATACTACACGCAGGTTCAACAGAGTTACTGTAAGACTGTAGCAAGAAACCAGGGTTAACATGACTATGGATTTCAGTTTAATCTCCTTTGGGAACCAATTTAAAGTAAAGATATGCCTAGAGACTAAATCATGTCCTCTACTTCACAGTCTCCCTCAACTTCCATTCAGCATCTCATCTTTAACAGCAGCTGGACATTATAAAAGATAAGAAACACTTATCTGTCCAAATGCCCAAAAGTTGTGACATAAGGGAGAAAACCTTCAGTCATGTTAATAAGAACACATGGGCAAAAGGTATCACAGTAGCAAACTAAAGAAATGGAGTAGAGGGTGGGGAATAAATAAAATTAAACAAAAAATTAGCAACACAGACTGCTGACAAACTAAAGCTTTTTCCTGAAGGACATCCGAGGGAAAAGTCACTGGATGCCCCTGGTTTTGTCAACTCTGCAAGACAAGACTCTGGGAACAGATTAGTTGGCAATGGAGTGTCCAGCAGCCAGGCATTTCAGAGAGAGGCAAGGCCACTGGAGCAGCACACTCTGAGGCAGCATCCATAAACTGGAGAAGCAAGGCAGTGCAAGACCTAGAATAAAGACTGTAACCTAAAAACTAGTTGTGCTACACGACACTTTTACTATCTCAAGATATTAAAAAAAACAAAAAACCAAACCAACAGAAAACCAAACAACTACATAAAACCTAACACAGCAATACCTAAAGTATTCTTACCTGCCCTTTTGCATCCTCTGGCATAGATTTGATATGCATCCTTTTAAGACATCGAATGACACCATCATAGAACTGTACTGTGAACGTTCCTAGAAAATGATTGATGCAATCACTGTGAGTACTTAAGAAGCAAACACATCTTGTTACCACGAAAGCTTTAGTAAAATGTTTTGTATGATGTATGAACGGAGTAACCAGGTGTTACAGGCAGCTGGGATACAGAATTTTAAGGAAAAAAAAAATTACAGCCTCAATAAAATCCTGCTTTAATATTGTTGCTCTTTGTCCAGTTGAACAATTTCAAGCATGTTTAAGCTATTGAGTCACTTTTGCTCATAATTCATTGAAAGAATTATGTCATATTTAAAGTGTCACACTAGAGAAACAATTCAACTTACAATCAAATCCTCATTTGCTTTATATTACAGTAAAAACTTCTACTTATGTCCATTAGAACTATCACCACTGTGAAGTATTTCATCTAAGGTGTTCCTTTATTTCCCCATTTCTATTGTTTTTCTTCAATAAACAGACTAAAACAATCACAAAAGTTTAAATATATCATTAACACAAATCAACAATAGGATGAAATATTCCTAAGACTGTGCACTGGATCTTCTAATCACTGATTAAAAACACTAAGCATTTTGTCTTCCAGGAGAAATTCCAATTTTCTGATTTCGTACAGATAAAATACAAACCTAATACTAAATTTGATAAACAGAAACAAATTCACTTAATACTGAGGCAGTGAGGAAAACTTGATAGGCATATCTCTCTTCTAAGCAGACTAAATCTACAGCATAACATATGTAAACAGACCTTACCTATGGACCTTACATGCATACATACCTTCTTTATTAATGGCTTCGATCTTTGCAGGGTAATATCGACAGTCTGTCCAACGAGCTAGGACTTCCTCTCCAGGTTTAAAATCCTATTTTATACAAATTTATTCATTAATATTTAAATAATTTAGATTTTTTTTTCCCCTAAAATGAATTAAACATTATGTGCTAGAGAGACTGAATGTAGGAAAACAAGTAGGACAGTTAGTAAAAGCCTAAGACAAAATAAATGTGCCACTTACAACAAATTCTTCATCATCTTTTAGGCCCTCTTTCCTTAATGCTGGTCGCTCCAAGGGTCGCAATCTATTGCTGTCCCAGTAAATCCACTCATCGTAGCGATGACTCCAGCGTTCAAAATGGACCAACATCTTCCCCTCTTCATAATCAATCTTCTCAATACGAGATGGATACCTTGAATGATAAACATAAACTGGTAAAGCTCAAAGGTTTGTTTCTTGTTTTAGACACAACAGTGCTTACACGACCATTCAGAAAGTTGTAATAAACATCTTGTACTGACAACTCTCCAAGCCTGAAAAAAATTAAGTTACTAAATTCGTACGATTTAGTTCAAGAGCTGATATACATCAGTGAAAATGGGAATGAGGCAGAATTCAGCTCCTTCTGCCCTTCACAGAAGTGCTGAAACAGATTCAGCAGTGCAAAGAATCTCCAAAAAAAAAATATTTAATTAGATCATTAATTTTTTTACCAGAGTTTATACTAGGGATGATCTAAAGTTAACAAAGCATGTATTGAAAAGAAAGATCGCAGCCAAGGACAGTTGCCTTTAACTTTCACAACCTGTTTTTCTAACCAAGTGCTACTGTGGAGCAATAGTAAGAGAGCAGAGCTTGAGTGACCAATTCCCAGCCCTACTGCAAATTCCATCAGCTAGAAAAGCAACTACACAGGAACCCTGTCAACACCATCAATTTTGAATACTTTCTCTCCAAAATACTGACTGCGCTGTTAAAGCAGTCTCTAACACTATGTTCTGATTAAAATATAAGTTTTCAAGAAGCACAAGCTTTCCTTATTTCCTAGTGACTAGAACTAAGCATTAAAACAAGAAGGTGTCAATCTCAATTTGCTCCTTCCTTTCCCCAGTCCTACTTCTTAACTGCAGGGATGTACACAGTTTCCCAACAGTTAAATATTTCAGGAGCCGTTGATTACAAGAAAATGATTTTCTAGTTACTACTTCAGCCACATACCACCCTCACATCAGAATTCACACAGTCCAAGTTGTTGTTGCATTTCTCTCATCCTTACATTTCAGAAACGCAAAATATTTTCATAGTCGTTCTTCTAAGTTCCCAACTTCTCCTCATTGCACTTCAAAAAAAACCCCCACAAAGTCTTAGCCTAAAACTGTAGACTCTCATTCGCCACTTTACTAACAAAATCTTTTTCAAGACACTTCATGGGTCTTCTTTCAGAGAAACAACAAGATCAACCCCCTTTCCCCTCTCAAGCAGACTGACAACAACACTCTAACAAGAATGGTGAAGCTGATGATCTGCTGCATCAAAGCAGAAAGTAAAACTCAGGTCAAACCTGGTTTAACTTTGAACAACCATATGCTGCTACATTTAGGAATTTTATTATAAAATTCCTTACTATTTTTTCTCATCTTCCCAAGTCTTCCAGTTTCAGACTTTTTACAACAAGACACCAAGTCTCAGGATAAGCAGGAAGAGGAGCAAAGTAGAGCAAAAAGTAAAGTTACTGTTCCTAGAGCAAACCTATGAGTAACAATGCTACCAAAAGGATGATACAGAAAGCATTTCATCAGAGGGAAGGAAAAACACCAGAAAAGCAAGAGGATGGGAAGTCAACTTTGTAGCCAACAAAAAGGAGAGCTTGTGCTACAGCAGTGAAATGGAAGCCAGGAATGATACTTTCTCAGCACAGTTAGAAATATTAGGTTTATCAGATGCCAGACACCTAGTGATACAAAACTATGGTTATTGTACAAAAATCAGCTGAAAGAGAAGATTCTCCTTTTCCTACACATCTCCAATGCAAACACTTTGTTCCCGCTATGGTGCTTCCCTACAGCAGTTTCCTTGTTAGGGTCGGGAGTTTTCCCAGGTCAGCAGCAGCCAAGTCACCATTCCAAGCACTGAGTGAGAAGACAACAGAAGGGACAAACCAGGAAATTACAGTACTAAGTCCTGGAAAAAGAAAACCAAGTAAGAGGGGGAGCTAAAATACAGAGCAGAGTTTAGAGACAAATATTTTAAAATTAAGGTACTGTTAAACAAAAATTCAGCAAGCTAAAAATCAAGAAATTAATATATACAGAAAATAAAAAGAGTAAAAAAGAGCAAAGCTAGTATGAGTTAATGAAAGAAGATATGAAAAATATTAAGCCTCATTAGAGATCACTCCAGAGACGAAATGCAGCACAAGGTACTTATCAGTTAATTTCCCCTTGATAAAAACCATTTCTGCAATCAAAATTTTTTATAATTTATGTTTCTCCAATGTATCTTAAGAGAGTGGTTGCAAGATGAATAGACAAAGCCTGCATTCAACTTCAATCCCCAGAGATGGAACCACCCAAGCCATGTGTGATTGGTTATTAGGCAACCCAAACACAACTTTGTATGGATTTAGCAACAAGCTATTACCCTCAATATCTACTAAAATTAGCCACAGAATGTACCACAGTATGTACAAACAGTAATATTTCACAATACTGATCTGACAGTGGAAAAGAGCAGAACATACACATTGTAGAATTTACTACTGCAAATTTTACACAGAAACATCTTTCTGGTGTTTTTGTACTTTCACTGAAAATAATCAATTTCATAAATTAAAAAGATTAATTTGAAGATGCTTACATCTCATACACATTGCAAATTACGAAGTTACATCTGAAGAAGTGCTACAAAGTGGGATACAAACATCATTCTTTACAGTACCAAATCATAAGGATGTCCAAGGCCAAAACAACCTTCCAGTCAGGTTAATTCCCCCAGTAAGTACTGCACGCTAAGTGATCAGAATGAAACTAATACACAAACAGCTTTGCCAACATTTAATCAGTATAAACCAAGAAAACCAAACAGACCAGCCCACTGAAATTCAATAATCAAAGTGTTCTTTTTGTGGGAAGAAACAATAACCTGAAAATTTGGGGTGTGTTTTTTTAACAGGATGCTAGAAAGAGCATCGACTAATCACAAACGAAGTTTCATCCAAGTTTCAGGGGTGTTTGTTCTTGTTTTTTAAAGAGAGAACAGGAGAATTGTTGTTAGTTGATGGTAGCTACCCAATTTACACATTGCATGCTCTCCATTGGCAGGTTCCCATCCCGGTGATTCCAATCCATTAGAGTTATGCAATTCTTTGGAAAGCTTCAGAATTTAATATGGCTTACAAAACTTACACTACGAAGCACTGGTCAGACAATGATAGTGTTCTAACGTTCATACAAGAAAAATTCATCGAAAACTTCCCATTTTCATTTCTTGACAGTGTAAAAAAAAAAACCAACTAAACCCCAACTATTTTATTCAATGCACTCAACACACAGTAACAGCTACTTTTTTCATTTTTACGTCATCGTCTTCCCTTTAACCCATCAAAAGGGATCAAATGTGGTGAATTGCCCCGTGAAATGGGACAACAAGCATTTCAAACTCTAAAAAAGGATGCAAGAACATTAGTAAATTTGTCCAAGTTTACACCTACCAAGTCTATAGACACAGTTCTTGCCTTCACAATTCTGATATCAAAACTGTTTCCTTCTAACTCGTAGAGGATATAAAACCAAATACCCTCCGTTCTGACTTCTCACAAATAGTGTTCTGGTATCTGCAGAATCTGCAAACACATATTTCTAGGTCTTCTAGTTTTTACCTATATATATATATTGTATTCAATCAACATGAAGCAGAGTCTTCACCACCCTTTCAAATACCTGTCACGTAAACCAGTCAACTGAAATCTAAAGCAAGGATTGTCCCAAGCAAGATTTCCCAAAGACTTACAGTGAGAAGGCTTCTTTCATACTGGGGGAAAAAAAAAAATCCATCCAGATAATCAAACACCCAACTAACCTATTTTAGTGACCTGCTTCCATTTCAGAACAACAAGGGCCATGTATCTGTACTTCTCTCATTACCTCAGAGTTTAGATCAAGCAAATTAATAAAGAACTATGGTCTCAGAAATACAACAGAGTTGTTTTCTTCAAAGCAGTATCTGCAGCTTATGGGACAACCAGTCCCATAAAGACATATAAAGACAAAAAAAGCATGAGATGCATCTTGAAACACAACAGCTTTGCAGGGTCAGTGTCCTGTTTGTGGGAGTTGACAGGTTAAGAACCGTCTTACCTGCAAATGCATGTCTGTGTGTATGTGCCTTACTGCTTACAGCCTCACTGCTGTTTCATTTGTTTCCTCAGTGAGAGGCAGGGGGGTGTGCACATTTATCAGCTTTTGTATGAGATCACAGGATAATTCAAGTTGAAAGAGACCTCAGAAAGTCTCTAGATCAACCTCCCTCTCAAAGCAGGGTCAGCTATGGGATCAGGTCAGGTTTTCCTGTGTTTTATCCATCCATCTTGGAAAACCTCCAACGCTGGAAACTCCAGAAACTCTTCAGGCAACCTGATCCACTGTCCCATGGGAAGAGATTCTCCTTGAACCCAGCCTAAATCTCTCATTTCAATTTATGCCTGTTGTCTCTTGCCCTCTAACTACCTGTACAGATTGGCCAAGTAAATTTTCTTGATTACAGTCTTGTAGGTATTGGAAGGCTGACATGGGACTCCTGAAGCCTTCTCCAAACTAAACAAGTCCAGTTTCTTCACTCTCTCTTCACAAGTCGTACAATCCAGGCCCCTGATCATCTCGCATACATCGATTTTGATTAGAGCTGCATTTCACAGTTTGCTTTAGTGAATTTAAATGTAACAAGTGGTCCAAATTCATTATGTAAGACAATGCCCTGCAACAGCACAACTGCTGCACTTGATAAAGCTGCAATTGCAGTTACCTCCACAATAAAGCAAAAATAAACACACCCACTGACAGCCTGTCTTTGCTGACCAGTTTGACCAGGATTTCTTCTACTCTGTCATGGTACATGACAAATGATACCAGTGACCCAAACACTCTCCGCAAAAACTTCATTTAAAACTACGGAGCTTTTAAGCAATAAACAGTCAAAGTACACAATGGCCTCTCCAAAGTTTACAGATCATAAATAGAACACCAGATTCCATGAGATGAATTTCAGCAACTATTACAGAGTTGAAAATTTCAGACATGCAGAAGTGCCTCAGAAAGCAAAAACATACTTTACTATATTTTTTCTCACATCCTCTAGAAGCCTTTCTTGATTAACATTTTAACTGGTCATGAACAGTGGATCTTTAAATGACAGCAAGTTTTCAGAAAAATGGAGGGAAAAAAATAAAACCCTTTCAAAGGCTATTTTTCAGCAAGCGCTCTCAATTTGTCACTTGCAGAAAAACTGAGCTAAGCAATATCACTGCTCTTCAATTTAGCTTTTGTTAAAAAATATAAAGAGATTTCATGTAAGTTCAGCAACTTTATTTTCTTTGAAGTCCGTATTTATGCATGCAAATCAAGGGAATGCATTCAGATTATATATAGAAAGAATTTAAAAAACATCCACCACCCCCTTATGCAACAGAAAGCTAAGAAAAAAATCACATGGAGTATTATTGCAACCCGTGTCACCCTAATAATAACACAACAGGAGACCTTCTGTCACAAGCTGTTTGGTTCTGTATGTGAATATTAGTTCATTTGAAACAGAGTTCTGCTTCAGTCTTGCTGCAACTGCAAAATTTCCATTATTAAATTTCTCCTCCTGTATGTGGCACCACCAAAGTTTACACGCATATAAAACCTGACCTGTTCTACCCCGTGGTACAGATGATGAATAAATTCCTAGAAAGTTCAGGATAAATTCTGTTCTTCCTGAAAACACCCAGGAACTCAGCTGCAGAGCTTGTGACATGGCCCATGCCTGACAACCCAAACCTACACAAGAACTCCAGAGTTGACATGCAACCCTCCCCTGTGAAAACAGTGGGCATATCTCAAACAAACTATACACTGGATATTCAGTGATATTTTTTTGATACAATTAAGCTGAAGCTATTTTTACATATTAGTTTTTGTTACCTAGTTATATTAACCAATTATCTCTTGTCACAGATGTTATAAAAAGTTGCATTAAAGTTATTTTTTTAGCACTACTTGGATGTTTTTGTTATCCTGGTATTCAGTTATAGAATCAGTATGTTGAAAACCCACTCTACAGGAACAGGTAAGAAAAAGAACCGTTCTGTAAATCAATTCTTTTAGAGACCATTGATTAAAACAAACAATTTTGCTATAATTAAAATCAAAGCTCTACAGATAAAAGGTTTGACCCAACTTTTTATACAGATCATGTAACTACTGGAGCAAACATGTCAATAATACACAGACTTCTCTCTCACTTCACTTGGAGTTAAAGGACCAGATATTTACAGGAGCATGCTGAGCTCACCAGGAATGCAGCAGAAAAGCAGGTACACATCCCTACATTTCCTAGCCCTAATAAATCAAAAAGTAGCTGAGAAAAAAATTCTGGGTAGCATCAATTTCTTCCATCACCTGCTTTAACAAAACCAGGGATTTTCAAACAGAACTAGCATGGCCAGCACACACCATCAAATTAGTCCACTTGCTTTAATAAAATTTTGACTAAATTTATTTCATAAGAACAGCTCCTTTCACAACACACATGCTGTGCAGCACGGTCCTTGTGCCCACAATTTTGATTTTATAGCCTTTGAACTCACAACATGCCTGGGTGGTTGCAGAGTCAGTTTTAAGCGTTTCATTCTTCCAGCTGTTTGATCCAAACACAACTGCACCTGCCTATCCCATGCACTCCAATTAAGGATGTTTTCTTTTTTTTAAAATCAGTTTTGTGAACCTATGAAGTGTGATAACTAAATACAGAACAAATCCCCTTCCATGCCTTCAAATGAAAACAAAAGAAGCCTTTGGTCACGGAGGTTTGCCATGCTGACTTACCAACCACCTCAGCCATGACTCTGCATTCCACACTACTCCAGAAATGCTCTTCGCTTACTACAGATACACAAGCAACCAAAAGCAAACAAATAAAAACCAACAGAAAAGTTTAGTTTGATTTCTGAAGAGAGAGTACTTTCCTAAAAGTGTACTGTTTTAATGGACTTTGGTGGAAACTCATAAGAAAGTTCACAAGTGAAACAGTCAATTAAAAGGTGCACTAAATTATATAATCAGATATCAAAGCACGCAACGTACACAAAATAATTACGCTCTCAGCAAATGCAAAATGTCTTCCATACCATTTCTGTAAATAGTCCAGTGCTTCCAAACGAGCACCAATCTCAAATGTGATTCCAGGACGATTTGGAGGCTTTTTACTCATCTTGGTATTTTCTTTTTCACCACCTTTGAAGGAAGAAAAAAGTTGCATTATAACACATAATGCTGCCTAAAACGTGTCACTGACAGCAAATATATACCAGAGGGTAGAAAAAGATGTGAAATTTTGATCCTGACTTTTCATTTAACTGTTCAGCTTACAGAAATATAGCCAAGGTCCAAAGAAGGCACTAAAGAAACATTCACATATATTTTTATTCAGATTTCTTTCTCTTCAAAAAAACCCCAAAAACTGTCATCAACCTTAAGTCAAAAATAACAGGAAAAAAAATCTGATGGTCATCTCTGGAACTGTACTACACTGTAACTCCTTG